>NC_058130.1:209802474-209838793 GCF_016433145.1 Gracilinanus agilis
TTTATCCCTTCTAACTTTCTTAGGAGGGTTAGATAAGAGTTTTATGTCCCAATGGATAGTATAGCTACTCTTCCCTCTCCATATTGATTACACTAAGAGTAAGGTTTGATTATTACCTATTAACGCTCTCTTCTTCTCCTTCTTATAATAGTATTCATCCCCTCCCCTTCCCATGCCCTCTTTGTGTGGTATAGCTTGTCCTATTTTTCTTATTCCTTCAAGTAACTCTTTGTGCCATCTTCTATTCCCCCCCACACACTATCCCCCCCCATAACATCTTAGACCATTTAGTACTCCAACCTCTCCTTATTACTAATTCTTCTAATTACTATAATAGTGAGTACAGTTTCTTAGAATTACACATAATATTTCTCCATATAGAAATACAAATAGTTTGATCTTATTGAAGCCCTTGAAAAAAGCAATTTAAAGATAAGAGTTTTCTTTCTTTCCCCTCTCTTATTTATCTTTTCATGTTTCTTTTGGTTTTTGTGGTTGGATATCAAACTTTCAATTTAGTCCTGGTCTTTTCTGTGCAAATACTTGGAAATCTATCTTGTTGAATGCCCATACTTTCCCCTGGAGGTATATAGTCAGTTTTGATGTGTAGGTGATCCTTGGTTGTAGACCCAATTCTCTTGCCTTTCTGAATATCATGTTCCAAGCCTTGCAGTCTTGTAGTGTGGAGGCTGCCAGATCCTGTGTAATTCTGATTGCTGTTCCTTGATATCTGAATTGTCTCTTTCTGGCTTCTTATAATATTTTCTCCTTAACTTGGAAGCTTTTGAATTTGGCTATTACATTCCTGGGGGTTGTCTTCTGAGGATTTAGTGTAGAGGGTGTTCTATGGGCTATTTCAATGTCTATTTTGCCCTCTTGTTCGAGGACATCAGGGCAGTTTTGTTGAATAATTTCTTGTAGTATGATATCTAGGTTTCTATTTGTCTCTGATTTTCCCCCGAAGATCAATAATTCTCAAGTTGTCTCTTCTAGACCTGTTTTCTTGTTCTATTATCTTTTCATTGAGATATTTCATGTTTCATTCTATTTTGTCAGTCTTTTGACTTTGCTTTATTAATTCTTGCTGTCTTGTGAGATCATTGGCTTCTACTTGCCCAATTCTAGCCTTTAAAGACTGGTTTTCAGCTATAATCTTTTGGTTTTCCTTTTCAATCTGGTCTGTCTGGCTCTTCAAGATTTCCTGCTGGTCATTTCTGGTCTTTGATTTTCTTATCATTTCATTTGATTTCTGATCCTCACTTTCCAATTGCGAAATTCTGCCTTTTAAACTGTTATTTTCTTGCCAGATCTCTTCCATCTTTCTCACAATCTTAGATTTGAACTCTTCAAGAGCTTGTGACCAATTTTCACTTTTTTGGGAAGGTTTGGATGTCTTTAATTGTTTGTTGTCTTCTGTTTTCTGGGCTTTTTTTTCTGTGTAGAAGTTATCAAGTGTTAGAGCTTTTTTCTTGGCCTTCTTGTTGTTTATTTCTTGGGCCTTGCTTGGCATCATTATGCTTTCTCAGCCAGAAGTCTGAGTAAGGCAAGCTCTTTGTATGGAGCTAAGGAGCAGTTTTTGCCTGAGGCTACTCTGAGAGTCTCCTGGCTTCCACTGTCTGCTAGGCCTTTGCTGTCTGTGGCCCCACTCAGTCTCACTCCTGCTCCCAAGGTGTGCACTCCCCAGCTTCTTGGGGTCTCTGGCCTAGCTGTTTTCAAGGGCAAGCTCCTAGTGGTGCCAGTTAGCTCCCAAGGAGCTAGATTTTGTGCCCCCACTTGCTCTAACTTTGGTGCATAGCCTCTGACTCTGGTACTGTGGGTGGGATGGGGAGGCTTGATTAGATCACGTTTTTATGGGAGCTATTTCCCTCCACCCCTTGTAGCATGGAAGTGCCCAAATTCCACCTACCTTCAATACTGCACCCTATTGTGGGGTCCCTTCTTTCATCTGGATTTGGTTTTTTGTCCTTTGGAGGTATACTGGTGGTCGGTAGTGAGGAGAATAAAAGCGCCCTGCTTCTACTCTGCAGCCATCTTAACTTGGAAGCTGGTTATCCTAAAGTTGAATGGATTAAATGTATAGTGGTCTAAGATGGATAATTTATTACCAAAGAATTAGTCATCAGGAAATGAATTTTTTAGCCAGGGTAGCTCATGAATATATGAATGAGCTGTGCTTGATATTGATGGAGGAAGAATTCATATTGGTGAAAATCCTTAAGATAATGAATAACAATGATAATAATATTTTTTGATCCTGATGTGTGATTTTATAAATGTAGGGGACTCTTTGTGTGGAAACTTGCTATACATCAACAACCCATCTTTACATCTTACAGAATTGCCTGGGCTTCCAAGAAATAGGTGGCTTGTTCATGGTCATGTGGCCAGTATGTGCCAGAAACAGGACTTGAACCCAGACCTCTATGATACCAAAGCCGTTACCTGATTTCTTCAGCAATACTCAATGGTATGTTAATAGAAGCAGAGAAGGCAGATGGTGGGGATAACTCATGGTTGGTAAGATATGAACAATGATAGGACAAGGGGGACAAAGAATTAAAGGATAAAAGATGATATATAGTTGAACTGGTCAACCACAGGGTCAACACTTTTAGGGGAGGGAAGTGAATCCAGAGCAAGAGAATTTAGTGGAGAAAAGGATCACACTGAGGGTGAAGAATCAGTTCAGGAGTGAAGTAGAGGGGGAAATAGAAGGACAAGAAATTGCAATAGGACAAAGAAGTTCCAAAGTTCTGGATCATGGAAGAAAGAAGGAAATAAACATTTATTAAGGACCTATTAAATCAGTCAATAAGCATTTATGAAGGGTGACTCAGTAAATAGAGAACCAAACCTAGAGTTAGGAGAACCTGGGTTCAAATCTGACCTCAGACACTTCCTAGTTGTGTGATCCTAGACAAGTCACTTAACTCCAATTGCCTAATTTTTACCACTCTTCTGCTTTGAAGTATTGTTCAATAGTATTGATTCTAAGACAGAAGGTAAGGGTTTAAAAAAAAGAAAAAAAAAAACATTTATTAAACACATGTTCCAGGTACCATGCTAAGTACTTATAAATATTTCATTTGATCCTCATAACATCACTGGGCTATAATGGTTTCCATTTTACAGTTATGGAAACTGAGACAGAGATTAAGTGACTTGTCCTGAGTCTCACTGCTAGTAAGTCTCTGTGTATGGATATGAACTTGGGTCTGTTTGATGCCAGGCCCAGGGTTCTATCCACTGTAACACCTAGCTGTTGGGTGCCTGAAGGCAATAGAGTTTTAGATGAGGGTAAGCTAAAGCCAAATATCTCATGAGAGCTGAGGAAGTTGATCAACCTGGAGGCCAGAGTTCTCAGGAAAACATCACATACTGAAATCCACAAGGATGAGGGCAGAGGTTAAGCCTCTGTACTTTCCTTGAAAAAGAAGGAAAATGGCCTCAAGTCATCTCTACAGATGACTGAGATGGGAAACAGGTTATGTAGACAGAGTGAGGAAGAGATGGATGGGAAAGGAATATTCTGGAAGTGACATTACGTGAAAGGAGTAACCATGAAGGGTATGAGGGAAGGATCATATTCAGAGATGGAAGGAATCTCAAAAGACATTTAAGCTAACTTTTTTTTAAATTAGATTTTATTTTTATCTCTGAATTTTCTTCCTCCCACATCCTTTTAATTCACCATCTTGAGAAAGAAAGAAAAACACAAATCATTATAAACATGTATAGTCAAGTAAAACAAATGATCACATTAATCATCTTTTAAAAAAACCACATGTCAATTTGCACTCAAAGTCTGTAACCTCTCAATATCTGAAAATGGGTAGCATGTTTCAATCATGAGTCTTCTCTAGCCCCTTCTTTTTACAGATAAGAAAACTGAAGTTCAAGGAGATCCAGTCATTTGTTCAAGGTTGCAATATCAGAGGTGGAATTTGAACCCAGGTCCTTTAACTACAGAGTACAGCAGTCTTTCCACTGTACAGATAAACCTAGTACTGGAGAGAGTGGCCAGAGATATAGTATCTTTCAGTGAAAGCCAAGTTTCTATTAGCCTTTTCCCCTGATGAAGAGGATGATTTCAGAAAGAACTGGAAAGAACTATGTGAACTGATGTGGAGTGAAATAAGCAGAATCAGGAGAACATTGTACACAGTAACTGCAATACTGTGGAACAATCAAATAGACTTTGCTACTAACAGCAATACAATGATCCAGGACAATTCTGAGGGACTTATGACAAAGAATGCTATCCGTCTCCAGAGAAAGAATGGTTGGAGTAGAAATGCAGGTGAAAACATGTGACTTGTCACTTGTTTATTTGGGTATCTGATTTGGGTTTAAAAAATATTATTCACTTACAAAAATGAACAATACAGAAATATATTTTGCATATTGGTATGTGTATAAGGCAGAGTGAATTGTTTGTCATCTCCGAGATGGGGGAGGAAAGAAAGGAGGGAGACAATATGGATCATATAATTTCAGAAAATTTATGTGGAAATTTATTAAAATAAAAATTTTAAATTTAAATTACAACATTTTAAAACAAATTTAAAATTTTTTAAATTAAAATTAAAAAATTTTAAATTAAATTAAAAATTTTTTAATTTAAATTTTAAAAAATCTAGTAGCCTTCCTCGTCTTAGAAGAGTGTCTGATGGTAGAAATGCACCCTTTCCCTACACACACACACACACACACACACACACACACGCACACAGCTGCCCATTTCTCTTCCAGGCTCACATTCCCACGGAGATCCCCATACATCTTAAAGCTGATGAGGTATGTATCTCATGGATGTGTGTGTGGTGGGGGGCATTGTGGGAACCACATGATGCCCCATTTGGGATGGTGGGAATCCGATTAGCTAAACTGCTTAAGGAAGGGACAGGGTGCAGTTCGAGAAGGTAGGAGAGATTCCCCAGTCTCTGTCTTTCCTTCTCTCCCCTCCAGAGCCCAGGACTTTCCAGCCCACCACCTGCAGGGAGGCACTCCAAGCCTTGCAGTCTTGTCTCTCTGAACTCTTCCCACCTCTTCCTCCTTGGTTCCCCCAAAGCAGTTAGAGATCCCATCCAGATGCATTCCCAGGGACGAGCTTGCAGCCTCTGTGGTTCCTCCCCCACTCTCCACGGCTGGAGAGGAAGTCGTCCATATCTAAATGTGTCCCGATGGCTGCACTAATCTTCCGCTGAATATACGACTTGTGGTGGGCTTGTTGGCAGTGAACAGGGCATTAGTGGAACACATGGCCAGCATTCAGGACCAAACAATGGAATGCATTCTCTTGGCTTCGGCCCCCCTCCCCAGCTCCTGCCTGGCCAATTCATCCATTACCCTCTCAAGTGGAAACACTGAGGGAACTTTCCAGGCATGGGGGGATGAAGAGAAGGAAGGGGATGAAGGGAAAGGGGGGAAGAGCTCCAAAGGGAGAGCGGAGTCCCTGAAAAGCAGAGCCTCTCGAGGATGACGCCTTAACACATCTGGAATTTCGAGTTCCCCTCCGCGAATTCCTCCTTCTCGAGGATCCTAACACATGACATCATAATCATCCGAGCTTATCAGGAAAGGACCTGAGGGCTTGTGTAACAGGACCTCCTGTCTCCCGCCCTGCACAGGAATCTTTTCTATAGCTTCCCTGACAGATGGCCATTAACATCTGCTCCCATACGTCCAGGAACCAGGAGCTCACTACCCAACGAGGTAGACAGCTCCATTGTTGGACAACTCTAATTCACAGAATCAGAATTTTAGAGCTGGAAGAGAATTGAGAAATTAGGATGGGGTTAGGGGAGGAAAAGACAGGAACTTGGGAGTCAGGAAGATCTGGGTTCAAATTTTGCTTCTGATACTTTCTAGCTATGTAGTACCATGTATAGATTGCTGGACTTGGGAGTCAAGAAGACTCAAGTTCAAATCCTGCTTAGGATGGTTATGTGACCCTGGGCAAGGCACAACCTTTCCTAGCCCCAATTCCCTCTTTTGTAAAATGAGGATTGCCTGGTACCTATCTCCCAGGGTTCTTGTGAGAATACATGTAATAACACATACAAAGTACTTTGAAAATCGTTACTAGCTATTATTATTATTAATTATTATTTAGCTGTATTTATTTATTTTTATTATATGTTATATAATGTATATTTATATATAATATTATTTATTGTTATTATTAATTATTAATCAGCTATATGTTGTTTGAGTCCCATCTGATCCTTCATGACACCATTTGGAGTTTTCTTTAGCAGAGACACTGGAATGGTCTGCCATTTCCTTTTGCGGCTCACTTTACAGATGAAGAAACTGAGGCCAAAAGGGTTAAGGGACCTACCCAGGGTCACTTAACTAGGAAGTGTTTCCCAGCAAGTTGTTTAGCTTCTCTGCAGGTTTCCTCTTTTGTAAAATTAGGAAATTGGACTCGAAGGCTTTTCAATCTCTTCCAGCTCTAGATTTAGGAACCTCTATATTATCCTATAATCTATTTCTCATCTCTCGTTTTGCAAATGAAGACTCACAAGCAGAGGTTCCCCGACCCATTTGAGAAATGAAGAAACTGGTGCCCCTAGAGATTCATGGGATCCTGGAGTCAAAGTTGGGAGGTACCTTAGAGGACAACCCCCTCCTTTTAGAGATTAGATTTCACTGATGATGTGACTTGCCAGTAAATTTGTGGTAGGATTCAAACCCAAGTCTCCCTGACTCCAAATCTGACTCTTTCTTTTCTCCTCCACAGTGTTTCTAGGTTATGAGACTGATCCAAGGTCACACAGTGAGTCTGTGACTGAGTTGGATTTCAGGACTCCTAATTTACAGCAGGGGGCAGCTAAGTGGGGCAGTGAATAGAGCTCTAGGCCTTGAGTCAGGAGGGCCGGTGTTTAAATTTGACAAAAGACATTTCCTAGCTCTGTGACCCTGGGTAAGTCACATAACCCCAATTGTCTAGTCCTCTGATTTAGCATTAATACTAAGACAGGTCAGGATTAAAAAAAAAATTGTCTACCCCATCAAGCCCTGGGTTAAGTGCTGAGGACACAAAGGCAAAAGTGAAAGTTCTTGACCTCAAGAAACTTATATTCTATTGGAGGAAGACTGTGTGTATATATGTCTATATAAACTATATACCAAAGGGGCAGGTAGGAAGCACAGTGGATAGAGTACCAGGCCTGAAGTTTGGAAGACCTGGGTTCAAATCTCATAGCTGTATGACCCTGGGCAAGTCACTTAACTCTGTTTCCTTAGCCCTTGCTTTTCTATCTTAGAGTTGTTACTAAGATGGAAAGTAATGATTTAAAAAAAAAGAAGAAGAAGGAATACCAAGAGGGTTCTGGGAGGAAAAGTAATATCAAGTGGGGGAGAAGGTGATTCTTGAGCTTTTCCCCCCTCAATTATGAATTATTTCTTTTTTCTCCTTCCCTAGCCATTTGAAAACAACAACGAAGCTCTAAAAAAACAAAATCCTTGTAACAAATATGTTTAATCAAGCCAAACAAATTCCCATATTAGTTAATGGAAACCATGGTAACAGGGGCCACTACATGTCATATAATGTTTCTTGCCAACCACATATTGACTTAGTTTTAAAATGTAATGTTATCTGTGTTTTATTGTATTTTTATTTATTTTGTTAAAAATTTCCCAATTCCATTTTAATCTGGTTCTGGCTGTAACTGAAATATCTGACAACGCTGCCCTAGAATAATACTGCGAGATAATATTTGTTCCCATTTACATAGCATCATGGATTTAGAGCATCTCAGAGGTCATCTCGTTCAACCTCCTCATCTTACAAATTAGGAAACTGAGACCCAGAAAGATTAAGTGATTTGCCTCTAGTCACACAGCTAGTATATGGGAGACCCTGGATTTGGACCCATTTCCTTTGACTTCCAAACCAGAATTCTTTCTACCATACTGCCTCTTGAATTCCTTTGCAAAAAATGTGTGAGGTAGAGAGCACAACTATTGCCATTGCTTCTTGTTTGTTATTTAGCAAATTAAATTCCAAAAGTAGAGTTACTTGCCCTGGGTCACACAATTAATAAGGGACAGAAATTGGACTCAAAGACTGGCGTTCTTTCTACCATAGCACATTTCCTCAGTTGTGTCTGATCCTCTGTGGCCCTATTTGAGTTTTCTTGGCAAAGATCCTAGAGTGGTTTGCCAGTTCCTTCTCCAGCTCATTTGACAGAGGAAGAAACTGAGGCAAACTGGGTTAAGTGACTTGCCCAGGGTCACGCAGCTAGGAAGTGTCTGAGGAAAGATTTGAACCCAGGAAGAGGAGTGTTCCTGACTCCAGGGCTGCAACTGTCACACTTCCTTTTACTCAATAACAACAGGTGCTTTTATTCTCCAGGGTCTCAAACACCATAGCAGCTACTGACTGGTGTTGAGGTCAAAATTAGAACCCGCAGACTTTGCTTTCAAAAAGCTTCCAGTCTAGTTAGGGAGACAGGAAATACAAAGGAAGCAGACACTTCCACAGAACTTCCACAACAAGGGCAAGTGCCAATGAACAGATTCCTTCTCACCTAAATGTTAAGAGGTTGATGAGTCAAAAAGGAAAGGGTCAAGTAGGTCTAATAAGCATTTTCCTCACAACCACCTTGAAAGGCAAGGCAACTATTGCTGCTTAGAGAATGTTCCCATTTTACAGATGAGGATCCTGAGGATCATCAAGGTAAATTTCTTTGCCCAGGGTCACAGAACGGCTAAATTAGCAGAACAAGCTCTCTAGTGGATCATCAGGGTTATCAATCTCAGGAAGGCTTCCTGGAGAAGGAGGTAAGTTTTGAGGTCAGTTCCAAAGCAAGGGTTCTTATCATTTTTTTAAGCCCTTACCTTCTGCCTTAGAATCAATACTGTATATTGGTTCCAAGGCAGAAGAGCTGTAAGGGCTAGGCAATGGGGGTGAAGTGACTTGCCCAGGGTCACCCAGCTAGAAAGTGTCTGAGGCCAAATTCGAACCCAGGATCTCCCGTCCCCAGACCTCTCTCTCTATTCACTGAGCCACCCAGCTGCCCTGGTTCTTTTCATTCTTAGATGTCATGGACTCCTTTGACAGTCTGGTAAGTCCTATGAATCCCATCTCAGAATCGGGTTTTTTAATTAATAAAATACATGAAATTACAAAGGAAACCAAGACTATTGCAAGTTACCAAAATGTTTAGGGGAAAAAGTTCCTGGATTGTCTGAAATCTATCTAAAAACCATTCTTTTTTTTTATTTGAACATTTTAATTTAATTAATTAAGAATATTTTCCCATGGTTACATGAATCACGTTCTTTCCCTCCCCTCCTCCCACTCCCTTCCCATAGCCAATGAGCAATTCCCCTGGGTTTTACATGTGTCATTGATCAAGACCTATTTCCATATTATTAATATTTGCACTAGGGTGATCGTTTAGAGTTTATATCCCCAATGATATCCCCACGGACCCATATAGTCAAGCAGTTGCTTTTCCTCTGCATTTCTGCTCCCACAGTTCTTTCTCTCGATGTGGGTAGCGTATTTTCTCATAAGTCCCTCAGAATTGTCTTGGATCATTGCGTTGCTGCTAGTACAGACGTCCATTACATTAGATTCTACCACAGTGTATCTGTCTCTGTGTATAATGTTCTCCTGGTTCTGCTCCTTTCACTCTGCATCAGTTCCTGGTGGTTGTTCCAGTTCACATGGAATTCTTCCAGTTCATTTAAAATCTGTTCTAAAGTCATAAGGCCCTAGGTCAAGAACCCCTATTTTATTTTGTTTTTCATAATAAAGATATTTGATTTTACCAATTACATGTAATAACTAATGTCCATGTAAATTTTCTGAAATTATATGATCCATATTGCCTTCCTCCTCCTGGAGCTGACAAGCAATTCAATCTGGTTTATACGTGTATTATCATGCAAAACATATTTCCATATTGTTCATCTCTCTAAAATTAATTAATTAATTAAGAATAGTTTTTCCATGGTTACATGATTCATGTTCTTTCTTTCCCCTCCTCCTGGAGCTGACCAGCAATTCCACTGGGTTTTATATGTATCATTGTTCAAGACCTATTTCCTATCATATTGTTCTCTCTTTTTTTAAACCCTTACCTTCCATCTTGGAATCAATACTGTGTATTGGTTCCAAGGCAGAAGAGTGGTAAGGGCTAGGCATTGGGGATTAAGTGACTTGCCCAGGGTCACACAGCTAGGAAGTGTCTGAGGCCAGATTTGAACCCGGGACCTCCTATCTCTAGACCTGGCTCTCAATCCACTGAGCTACCCAGCTGCCCCCCCATATTGTTCATTTTTTAAGAGAATAATCATATAACAAAACCTTAAAACATAAACTCAAATAAACTTGAATGAAAAATTGCATGCTTTGATCTGCATTCCAATAGAAGAACCCCTATTTTATTTTATTTTATTTTTAAATTTATTTTAAAACCCTTCCCTTCCATTTTAGAATCAGTACCGACTATTGGTTCTGAGGCAGAAGAACAGTAAGGGCTAGGTATTGGGGGATAAGTGACTTGCCAACAGCTAGGACCTGTCTGAGGCTAGATTTGAACCCAGAACCTCTAATCTCTGGATCTGGCTTTCAATCCACTGAGCCACCAAGCTGCCCACAAAAACCCCTATTTATTTCATTTTTGTTATATTTTTTATTTAAAAAATTTTAATGACAAATTTCCACATAAGTTTTCCAAAATTATGTGATCCAAATTGTCTCCCTCCCTTCTTCCAGAGCTGGCAAGAAATTCGATCTAGGTTATACATGAATTATCACGCAAAACATATTTCCATATTGTTCATTTTCATAAGCGAATAATCTTATAAAACCCAAACCTCGAAACATAAACCCAAACACACAAGTGATAAATCCTATGTTTTCATCTGCATTACGATTCCAACAGTTCTTTCTCTTGAAGGTGGAGAGCATTCTCTGTCATAATTCCTCAAAATGGTCCTAGATCATTATATTGCTATTAGCAGCAAAAATCTATCTCATTTTCTTCATCATTCTTGGCTAGTGCCCTCCACCCACCTTCACCTCCTCATCTGTGGAGGTCTGCCTGGCACCTGAAGGACTGGGGCTCCCGTTCCTCACCAGCCCTCGACCCCACCCCCATTCCCCTCCAAGGGACCACCAAGGCAGCTGGAGCTCCCTGCCAAGTGAGGCAGGTCCGTACCACTCAGCAGCATCCTCAGTCAGCCCAGGGGGCACAGAGGATGCTCTAACGGGGGCGGGTTGGTGCTTTGCGGTGGAACGAGGGGGAAAGGCAGGCAAGTGATAATCCCCCAAGCCTGGAGAATCTCTCCAGACATAAAGCCTGGCACTGTTGAAAAAGTGGCCTGTTTTAACTTGTCCGGGTCCTTCACTCAAGAGACGTGCAGCAGACACAAGGCCCATTCCAGCAGCTTCGGCAGCAAGAAGTTTCTCTTCACATGATAAATCGTCTAAGGGAAGCCTGTTTGGTGGTAGCTCAGTGTATGGCGCAGCCTGGGCATGACAACCGCTGGGGACATCTGCAAGGACAAATGCCTCTTTCTTCATCCTTCTGAAAGAGCCTAGAAATCAAGCAGGGCACGACTGGCATCATCCCACCCCCATCCCACCCAGCTCTGCAAAGGCTGCCTCGAGAGGGCAAGGGGAACGCCACGATCTCGTTAGACACAGCCGGATGCGCCATATTCCGGCAGAGTATCCAGGAAAATCTGACAGTACAGAAGTTTCAGTCCCCTCATTTTCTCCCTCTTCCCTTCCTTCCCCCCTACTCCATTTGCTTTCCGCAACCCAGCAGTTTCCTAGACAGGAGAATAAGATCCAACCAGCTCTCGTATTCATCGGTGTCGGATATTATGATGTGATACCCGATATTCTGTTATTATGTGGGCTCTGGCTGTGTTTTACTAGAATAAGCTGCAGCCCTACAGGAGTCTTCCAATGCCAGAGCTGACGGGGCTGGTTCCCATGTCCTGAGCCCAATCTCCCACGTCCTCCGGTGCCGCA
This sequence comes from Gracilinanus agilis, assembly GCF_016433145.1. Classification (NCBI taxonomy): domain Eukaryota; kingdom Metazoa; phylum Chordata; class Mammalia; order Didelphimorphia; family Didelphidae; genus Gracilinanus; species Gracilinanus agilis. The sequence goes on from NC_058130.1 coordinate 209,814,479, forward strand.
GGGCTGGGGTTTGATTGGAGACAGCTCAAGCCTCGGAGGTGACCGCAGCTCAGTGGATGTATATCACACAGGCTTTTAAAAGAAATTCTTGGGATGGGAAGTGATTTTTATTGTTGGTGGAGCCCGTCTAGGCTTACCACCTCATTTTTATATGTGAGGAAGCTCTCCAGAGGTTAATATAATGTAGATGAAATTCAGGCCAATCCAAATATAGGTATATATTGTTTCTGGGAATAGAATGCATGCTTCTTGAAGGCAGGGATGGTTTCACCATTGTCTTTGTATTCCCAGCTCTTAGCACTGTGCCAGGCACATTTATTAGGCTCAATCAATGAGCATAGATTAAATGCCTGCTGGGTACAGAGTACTGTGCTAGCTCAGGAGAAATCTAAAGATTCTGTAAGCCCCAGCCTCTGTTCTTGTGGAGCTAATACTCTAGTAAGGGAAGGATAAGACACAAACACAAATAGGATAAAACAATGAATAAACATGCACTTATTAAATACTTATGGTATGGTGGCTTTTGGGCTAGGCTCTGTGGGTACAAATTGTAAAAAAATCACTAAAGACTTTATGCACTAAGGGGAAAGACAACAAGTACATAAGTCATTAAGGACATAAAATGAATTTAATTAGGCTCAGTTCAACAAGCATAGATTAAATGCCTGCTGTGTACAGAGTACGGTGCTAGCTCAGGAGAAATACAAAGATTCCATAAGCCCCAGTCCCTGTTCTTGTGGAGTTTATACTCTAGTAGGGGAGGGATAAGACACAAACACAAATAGGATAAAACAATGAATAAACATGCATTTATTAAATAGCCTACTATGTGGCAGCTTTTGTGCTAGGCTCTGTGGATATAAATAGTGAAAAAAAATCACTTAAGAGTTTATATACTAAAGGGAAAGATAACAAATACATAAGTCATTAAGGATATAAAATAAATTTAATTAAGCTCAGTTCAACAAGCATAAATTAAATGCCCACTGTGTGCAGAGTACTGGATTTCAGGAGAAATCTGAAGATTCTATAAGCCCCAGTCCCTGTTCCTGTGGAGCTTATATTGTAGAGGAGGGATAAGACACAAACCCAGATTGGATAAAACAATTAATAAACATGTTTTTATTAAATGGACACCGTGTGGAAGGCTTTTGTGCTATGCCCTATAGATATAAAGTGAGAAAATCGCTACTTTAAAGAGCTTATGTTCTTTTTTATTTTATTTTATTTTTATTATCATGCAAAATATACTCCCATATTGGTCAGTGTTGTAAGAATACACTCATGCAAAACCAAAACCCCAAAATAAAACTATAAATATGCTGGAATGAAAGATAAGAGCTTATGTTCTAATGGAAAAGGCAAGAAGTACTTGCATTATTAAGTACATAAGATGAATTTAATTAAATTCAGTTCAACAAGCATAGATTAAATGCCTGCTGTGTATAGAGTACTCTGCTAGCTCAGGAGAAATCTAAAGATTCTCTCAGCCTCAGGCCCTGTTCTTGTGGAGTTTATGTAGTAGGAGAGGGATAAGACACAAATCTAGGTAGGATAAGACAATGGATAAACATGCATTTATTAAATACCTGCTCTACGGCAGGCTTTTATGCTAGACTCTATGGATACAAATAGCAAAAAAAAAAAAAAAAAAAAAAATCACTGAACAGCTAATGTACTAATGGGAAAGACAACAAGAACATAAGTAATTAAGAATACAAGATGAATTCAATTAGGCTCAGTGGAATTGTGCATAGAATACTGTGCTAGGTTACAGGGAAAGAAATCTAAAGATTTTTGTGCCTGCACTATACTATGAGCTGGGGATAGAGACAATGATGAAACCATTATTGACTTCAGAGGAGGTCGTTCGACAAACATTTATTGAGCATTTACCACATAAACAAAATCTTTTTGGAGGTCCTCAATAATTCTTAGACATATTAAGGAGTCCTGAGACCAAGAAGTTTATAGAGATATGACTCATTATGAATAAAGTATTCTAGAAACTATGGATTATGTTGTACTGACTGATTTAATTAGATTCATTTCAACAACCATTGATTAAATGCCTTCTATGTACAGAGTACCATGCTAGGCTCAGGGTACTATTCTAGTTCATCTAAAAATTCTTTAGGCTCCAGTTCCTATTCTCCTGGAGCTTATAGTCTAGAAGGGAAGGGATAAAACATGAATAAGATAAAACAATGAACAAACAAAATTGCATTTATTAAGCACCTATGATATGGCAGGCTTTTGTGCTCTAGGCACTATGGATTCAAATTAAGGAAAAAGAATTACTCTAAAAGAACTTGCATTCTTGTTGAAAAGAATATGAACATTAAATAAATTTGTACAGATTACATTTTTTGGGAAGTGTATGAAGTGTCCAGGGAGGACTAGCACCTCTGGTGTGAGGGTTTGTGGAGCCTGTGTCAGGGTTCCTCATTGACCTTTGTGGGCTCCCTTTCACCATGCTGTCACCTTCGGCTCCAAGAAGCTGCAGCATAACCAGCGATTGGCCACATCCCTGAAAACTGGCTCGGTAGATTGGCTAAACCAGGTTGAGGGTTACTGGTAGGTCTTGAACTCATCAGTGAGTTAGAGGATTATCTACCCCCAAGCATGTGAAGACTTTCCCCCAGGAATGGGTGGGTGAGAAAAATTTGTTCCAGTGGTCATGAAGGTGGCAAAAGCAGATGCTGTGGAGGCCTTAGAATTTGGTCAGACATTGAAGATGCCTAGGTCAGCCTCTGCATCCCAGGCTATTGCCAGTAATCCTGCCATTTGTCCTACCACTGGATAATTCTGGGAGAGTGAGGCAGATGACTTTGTGCAACTTTGCTGCTTTTAAATCCAATTCAAAAGCAAGGCATCACCCATATCGTGATGTCATTGGTCCGATTCAAAAACAAAGGACAAACAACAATAGATAACCTATAAAGTGAAGAAATACTGAAAAATACAAAGTCTTTCAATATGAGGTATTTTGGGAAGGAGGGGACTAGTAGGTGTGCACGTGGAGATCACAAAATGCTTCAGGCAGAAAGCAGTGCTTAAGTTTCTTTATGGAAGGAAGAGAGGGGGCCCTAGGAGGCAGAAACGAGTAGGGAGTGCATTCCAGGACTGGGGGAACCACTTATACAAAGGTGCAGAGAGGCGTGATTGGAATGTCCTGTGAAAGGAACAGAGTTTGGCAGGATCACAGAGTATAGATCAGGGAGTAATGTCCAGCGAGGCTGGAAAAAAAATAGTGCAAGGGTTTGACTGTGAAGAGCATTAAAAACTAGGCAGAGGGGTTTAGATTTTTTCCTAGAAACAACAGGCAAAACACAATAATACTTAAATGCATTAGGAGTGTTGTAAAACACAATCCTAGGAGAGGTCTGATAGGAGTCATTACTAAGGAAGGGGATCAGGAAAGGCTTTGAGGAGGAGCCTGGCATTTAAGATGGGCTTTAAAGGAAGACTGGAAAACCAACAGGGGGATGGTTTGGCTCTTATAATTTTGGAAAACATGTTGAAAATTATTGTTACATGTAATTGGGAAAATAAATTATCTTTGAAATTAAAAAAAAAAAATCCCAACAGGTAAAGGGAGATGGGGCAGGATATTCTAGACAGAAAATACCATGCAAGCAAAGGTATGGAGAAGGGAGAGGACCCTAGATGTTTGGAGAACAGAGATTTGATTTCATTTGATTGGAATGTCCAATGATGCATGAAATAAATTGAGATAAAGCTAGAAAGGCAGGCTGGTGGTAGTTGTGGAGGGACTCAAATGCCAGGTTGCTGCTCAGCATAAGATAGAGTACTTATTTCCAACTGATACTTTCAAAATTTTAGATGCTCATGAAAGAGCTTACCTTAAATGAGATTCTGGGAGTGAGTGGTAAAACTGAGAAGGTCAACAGAATGGGTCAATAGCACCTGTAGCTAGGTAGTGACTCAGTGGATAGGCCTGGAGTTAGGAAGATTCCTCTTCCTGAGTTCAAAACCTGTCTCAGAAACTTACTAGCTGTGTCACTCTAAACAAGTCATTTAGTTTACCTCAGTTTCCTCATTTGTAAAATAGGCATATGCTAGAGAAGGAAATGGCAAACTACCATCTTTGCCAAGAAAACCCCATGGACAAAACCCATGGGATCATGTCAGCCAAGACTGGAAGACTAAACAATAACTTCCAACTACAACACTATTCATTGGACCACCCAACCATCTAGGGGTAAACAAGGGGTCCTATGACTGGTAGGAGCTGAGGGTATGGTGGTGGGTAGAGAAGACCAGACAGGAAAGAAAGGGGAGGCATGTAGATTTCCATGTCCATGGTGCCATGGAAAGTTGTTATTATTTGCCCTTTGTTTTGGTCTTGACTTGTGAAAGAATTAGATTCAAGTGAGTCAGAGTTGCACAGTCATTGGCCTCTCTCTCCCTTCCAGAATCATCCAAGTCCAGTGGCAAGACATAAGTCAGGACAACTGGCAATGCCCAGGGATTCAATGGAGGACCTTGGCATCTTTTAATGTCTACCTAAGCTCTAGGCATTCTGGTTGCTTCAGACTCCTTTGTGGCCATTGGAACAAATTTTTCTCATCCACTGATTCCAAGGAGGAAGTCTTCATGTGCATGGGGTACACAGTCCCCTATTCACTAGCACCTAGGTTGGCCTGGTCTGCCAAGATGTATGGGGTATACGGGCGTCTTCAGGGAGGCCCAACACCTTTGGTGTGAGGGCTTCCTGAGCCCCTCTGAGGGTGTGCTCGCTTACCTTTGGTGTCCACATTTCATGCAACAGGCGAGAACCTGGGGCTCCAAGAAGCTGTAGAATGAGCAGCAGCCACACTCCGGTAAAAACACGGAAGGAAAGTATAGTAAATTTAGAAATGGAAAGCCCAAGTCGAAATCTTGACCGTGCTACTCTATGAGGTTGGCCAAAGTGCTTAGCCTCTGGGATCATTTCTTCACTCGTTAAATGAGAGAATTGGCTTAAATGGCCTTTTAGGTCTGTTCCTGCTCTAAGCCTGGTGAGTCGCATCAAGCAGCAGGAATGTGTCAGGAATAACGACAGGGAACAACAGATCAGGTCCAAAGGCTAAGTAGGTGAGCCAAGGTCAGAATCCAGAGGAAAAGCACAGGATTTTAGAGTTGGAAGGAAGATACAGACAGAAGTCCAAGGGATACAGGTAAAGGCCAGCTTCCAAGGCTGAACTGGACACAAGGGAACAGGCAGAGGATGGAGTCTAGACACAGGGGCCGGAAGCACTGTTTCAGGAGCTGTGTCATATAGATGGGGCTCCTCTGAATCAATCAAGTATTTATTAAATGCCTATTACATGCTGGGCACATTGGCTATAGAGACAAAATGAAACAGTCTCATCTCTCAAAGACCTTTTATCTTATAGGACAGGAGGAGATAACAAGCATATATATATATATATATACACATGTATATATATATATATATATCTCATTATATACAATGAATATTATATAAAAAGAATATAAATACAAAGAAAATTTGAGTTAATTATGCTGGAAGGAAGGGGAAGGGTAGAGGATCAGAAGAAAGACATTATATAGAAAATAACAATTAATAATAATAATATCTCACATTTATTTTTTAATTAAAAAAATTGTCAACCCTTACCTTCCACTTTAGAATCAATTGGCTCAACAATGGGGGTTAAGTGACTTGCCCAGGGTCACACAGCTAAGAAGTGATTGAGGCTAGATTTGAACCTAGGACCTTCCATCTCTAGATCTGGCTTTCAATCCACTGAGCCACCTAGCTGCCCCTGAAAGCTCATACCTAAAGAGAGCTTACTATATGCCAGACACTGTGCTAAATGCATTACAATTTTATCTCACTAGGTCCTCACAGCAATCTTCAGAGGTAAATGCTATTATCATCCTCATCTTACAGATGAGGAAACTGAGGTAAACAGAGGTCAAGTGACTTACCCAGTCAGATAGCTAGTATATGTCTAAGGCTAGATTTGAATCCAGGTTTTCTGACTCCAAGCTCAGTGGTCTATCCAGTGATAGTGAACCTTTTAGAGATCACATGTCCAAAATGCACCCTCAAGCCACCTATGGGCCCCCCACATTACCCCCGACAGGGGAGGGAGGATGTACTTGCATTGGGCTGCTGGGCAGAGGGGTAGATGATGTGAGAAATGTCCTCAGAGGGGGGCAGCTGGATGGCTCAGTTGAATGAGAGCCAAAACTAGAGGCAGGAGGTCCTGGGTTCAACTCTGGCCTCAGACACTTCTAGCTGTGTGACCTTGGGCAAATCACTTAACCCCCTTGGACTAGCCCTTATGGCTCTTGTGCCTTGGAATCAATACATAGTATTGATCCTAAAAAGGAAGATAAGGGTTTGTTGTTTGTTTTTTTATGTCCTCAGGTGCAGTGGAAAGGGGGAGGAAAACTGCCCCCTCCAGTAGGTGGAGGCACATGTATCATGGGTTTGCTAACGCAGCTATATTATTCTAGATTTTATTGTTGTTCAGTCCTTTCAGTCATGTCTGACTCTTCATGACCCCGTTTGAGCTTTTCTTGGCAAAGATACTGAAATATTTTTCCATTTCTTTCTCCAGTTCATTTTACAGATGAGGAAACTGAGGCTAACAGGGTTAAGTGACCTAGAGCTAGTAAGTGTCTGAGACTGGATTTGAACCCAGGTCTTCCTGACTCCAAGCTCAGTGTTCTAGCTATTATAACATACCATATTTCATTGATGTTCAGTCTTCAGTCCTGTCTGACTCTTTGTGACCTCATTGAGTTTTTTTTAATATTAAAAGAATTTTTTTTTTACCAATTACATGTAATAACAAATTTCCACATAAGTTTTCCAAAGTTATATGATCAAAATCATTCTCCCTCCCTCCCTCCCCCTCTTGGAACTGGCAAGCAGTTCAATCTGGGTTATACATGTATTATCATGCAAAACAATTTCTATATTGTTCATTTTTGTACGTGAGTAATCTTATAGGACCAAAACTCATGTGGGGTTTTCTTGGTAAAGATACTGGAGCGACTGTCAGTTCTTTTTTCCAGCTCTTTTTACAGATGAGAAAACTGAGGCCAGTAGGGCAAAATGACTTGTGTCTGAGGCTGGATTTGAACTCAGGTTTTTCCTGGCCATCTAGCTGCCTCTATTAAGCAGAGCTTTGAAAGAGGCTTAGGGGAAGAGGGAGCACGTTCTAGGCATGGGACACAGTTTACAAAAACATGGAGAGAGCAGAGGGAATATTGTGTGTGAGGATGGCCAAAGCTGGTATTGTGGAACTGAAGAAAAAGGCCCACAAAAGTGCTTCCAGGTTGAGGCTGGGGCTAGCTGGTCCGTGTACCCCGGCTTTGGCTGAGCCATCTTCTAGTTTCAGAACAGCTAGCATCCATAGGCTGCTTTAGGGTTTGCAAAACGCCTTTCATAGATTATCTCATTACATCCTCCCAGCAATCTGGGGAGGGAGGGGGCGCCAGTTTCCCCCATTTTACAGATGAGGAAACAGAGGCTGAGAGATTTTTGGTGGCTTGCCCAGGGTCCAGGGAGGATTAAAGGAAGGTGTTTCTGACACGAAGCCCATCAACCTGTGCGGTGACTTGGACACATTGTGTGTCTCTGGCCGGAAAGTGGGTGCTGTTCCCCAGAGTGAGGCAGGAGTATTGGGCGCTCCATCTGGTGTTTGTAGAACAGGCAAAAGCAAGGCCCTCTGGGGGTGTCCTTCCATAAAAAACAGAGATCCTGACCCCTTCCTCTCTCTCCCCAGGCCTTTGTATCCCCCTCTCATCCCTGCCTATCCTTATCCCTTTCCTGCTTCAAAACAACATTTAATTCAACAAAACATTTCCTTCCCTAATGAACCCCACCTGGTTGTGCTCACGCCCCTCCTGACCCTCATAGCAGCCCTCACAGGCCTTTGTCTTGTGTTTTCATTGTGGGGGGCGAGCGGGTGGGGAAGGGAAGTCCTGTTTTTTCATCTTTCTTTGTTATTTCTTTGTATTGTTTTCTGTAGGCAGGTTCCCCAGCCTAGATTCCAAGAAAAGAATCAGAAAGAGAATAGCAGTGAAGTCCTGAGAAAAAAAAGGATAATGGTGAGCAGTCTGCAGAATGGTGGGGCACTGAATACTGTTGGACTTGGACTCGGGGAGATCCGAGTGTAATTCCTGCCTCAAGATACTTCTTAACCAGGCCAGTCACTCACCCTCTCTCAGCCTCAGTTTCCTCATCTGTATAGTAGGGATAATAATAGCAACAACCTAGGGGATTGTTGTGAGCATGAAATTGGATAACATTTATAAAGGGTTTCCAAAACCTTCAAGTGCTGTATAAATGCTAGCTACTATTATGAGTTTACCACTTTTTCAACAACAATATAGCATTGATTAAGCACCTACTATGTGCAAGGGGGAAGCTAAGGGGTACATTGGATACAGTATCTGGTCTAGAGTTAGAAAGACTCGTCTTCCTGAGTTTAAATCTCATCTCAGATACTTATTAGCTGTGTAATCCTGGGCAAGTCACCTAACCTTTTTTGCCTCAGTTTCTTCATCCGAAAAATGAACTGGAGAAGGAAATGGCAAAGTACTCCAGTATTTTGGCCAAAAAAACTCCAAATGTAGTCATGAAGAATCAGACATGATGGGAAATGACTGAACGACAAAAATGCATGAGTGCTGGAGGGACAAAAACCAAAATGGAATGATGTTTGTCTTTGAGGAGCTCACATTGTGCGGAAAGCTATCATGCAATATGCACCCAGATAAATGAATACAAGGGAGAAGGGACCAGAAGAAAACAGAAGAGAATCAACATTTATATAGCACCTACTAGGTACCAGGAACTGTGCTAAGTGCTTTAAAAAAAAAAAACAAACATCTAGTCTGATCCTTACTATAACCGTTTGAGATAAGACTATTATTTCCCCCCATTTTACAGTTGATAAAACTGAACCAGAGTCCCACAGTTAAGGTCTGAAGATGGATTTGACCTCAGATCTTCCTGAGTCCAGGTCCAGAGCTCTATCCATTCTCCCATTTGCTGTAGTGAGAGGAGAGAGAGAGAGAGAGAGAGAGAGAGAGAGAGAGAGAGAGATGGGAAGAGACTCATGGAAAGAGTCATGAATAAAATGATACCTCAGGTAAACCTTAAAGGAAGTTAAAGAAACGATAAGTCAGGTTTGAGAAGGAAGTCCAGGGATCTGGGATGATTTGTGCAAATATACTAGAAGAAAGATGGCATTTGGAATTTGGGGAATAGTTAGTTTGGCTACAACTCAGAATGGAGAGTGACATGAAATAATCTTGGGAAGGCAAGTGGGAGCCAGATTTCAAAGAGCTCTAACAACCCAACTAAGGAGTCTGTGTTTTTTATCCTTAGAGGCTCTAAGGAATTTCCTGAGTTTTTTGAACAGGGAAGTGACTTGATCAGACCTGTACCTTAGGAAGATTGTTCTTGGCATCTGTGTGCAGAGCAGCCTGAAGAAGGGGAAAATTGGAAACAGGGAGAATAATTAGGAGGCTATTGTAATAACCTGGGCTAGATATGATGAGGACGTTAACCAGAATGATAGAAGGGAATTGAAGTGTGACATTTTAGTGGTGGAATCAATAAGCCTGAGTCATTGATTGGATGGGGCAAGCGGGGGAGGGGGGGAGATATGTGAAGAAAACATCAGGATTACTCAGCTGATTTGAAATACAGTAAGGCTTCAAAAACAATGGGGAAGCCTGGAAGAGGGACAGGGCAAGAGAGAAAGTCAATGAATTCCATTTTGACATGTCAATTTTGAGATGCACATGACTATAATTCTACTCTAGGAATTCAAAAAAGTCATCCCTGCCCTCAAGGAACTTACATTCTCAAGGAGGAGACAACATATAAGTCAATCATCAAATACAAGATGAATAGGGGAAAAGGAAGGCAACAAGCACTTCAAAATCATGCTCCCATGATAGACAGATACCTTCATTTCTGAGTTCCAAGCCCCACTTTTTCAATTCTCTTTTGCATGATGTTTTCCTTCATTAGAATGTAAACTCATAGGACAGGGATAGTCTTCCTCCCCATTCCCCCTCCCCTTGTATTTGTATCTCCAGGGTTTACCGTGGTGTTTGATTTGTTGCCGTTCAGTGTTTCAGTTGTGTCTGACTCTTCCAAATAACCACCTTTGGGGTTTGCTTGGCAGAGATACTAGAGTGGTTTGCCATTTCCTTCTCCTGCTCATTTGACCAATGGGGAGACTGAGGCAAACAGGGTGCCATGACTTGCCCAGGATCCCATAGCCAGTACATGTCTGAGGCCAGAATTGAACTCAGAAAGATGAGTCTCCCCAACTCCAAGCCCAGCAATCTATCCACTGTGCCAACTAGCTATCTTACTCTCAGCCACACACCCCCATATACACACACCCCTCACAACCTGTTTCAGTAGCTTCACAGTGAACTCCATACCTGTTTTCTGGGAATTCTCATGTGGAACAATTAGTATCTGAGTGTCTGAAGTGTCTGAGACCAGATTTGAATTCAGGAAGAGGAGTCTCCCTGACTCCAGGCCTGGCATTCTATCCTCTGTACAATCTAGCTGCCCACAGTGCCCGAAGTGCTTTATAAATGTTTGCTTTGTTTTAGGAGGGCTGGCGTTCCAGGAATAAGGGAGAGTTATTGCAAAGGCATGGAGACATTATGTATAGATGGGAAAATTGGCATCTGCAGAGGCAGCTATTCCAAGTCTCCCAGTCAGCTTTTTTGGGGTAATAAAGAAAAGACATGTTCCCGTCTAAATTATTGTTTCACTGATCCAATGATTCAGAAAATTGCTATATACAGTATTGGACTTTATATACACAGCCCAAATGCCAGAGCGGTCCATTTGGTCCCAGATAGCATTCATTCTTTTTAGTGTTTGGGGTCCTGGCCAGGTCAAAGAGGCTGGGCCACACCAGTTCTTCGTGACCATGAAGAGTCCTCTTATTTGCTCATCACTCACACACACTTAGATGGCCCCTCCACATATTTTTATCCTCACTGGGGCCCCACCTCCTCTCCACTGGCAGGCAAGAGAACCAGGAGACAGACTGGGGCACGCTTCTGAACCTATGGAATTCCTTTTCAAGCCACGGCAAGGAGGAAGCCAGCTGGTGCAGAAGCCTCCAGAAACGTTGCCTGGCCCTCCCTGGCCTGAAGCTCCTTCCTTCTGGAGCAGTTGGGTAGGGAGTGTGTGCTCGTGTGCCAGCTCTGGGGATGGCTCTAATCTTATTGTCAGGCTGGGACCTGCCAGGCACAGGAAGGCTGCCTGAGGGCACAAACAGCCCGCCACAAGAGGAGAAGGAAGATGGGGAGGGAAAAAGGTGGGGCAGTCAGACAAGCAGGCAGGTAGGTGAATGGAGGCAAGGAGACGGCGGGCCCCTCCTACCTCAATCCCTCCAGGTAGACCTTCCTTGCCACCCCTACTTTTCAGCCTCGGAATTTCTCTTTCCTGAAGGAATCTGGCAAAGCCTCAGACGTTTGTTACACATTCCTATCATCAGAGAATCACTGAACGTTAGAGCTGGAAGGGACCTTGGAGATCAACTAATCCAACCTCCTCGTTTATTTTTTTTCAAATTTTCAAATGTATTTATTTGTTTGTTACATTAAAATTCCCAAGTATCTGCCTCCCCTCCCAAGCCCAGAGATGCATCATTTGACAAAAAAGATATATGTAGATATAAAACTACGTCTTGCTTGTTTCTATTGATCACTTTTCTCTGGAGGTGGACACACACAAGACATTCGTCATTCTCCAAACAACATTTCTGTTGCTGTTTCGCTCGATAATTTCATGTAGGTTTTTCTGTGCCTTTTTTAAAAAAATGAAATTGCTTGCCATTTCTTAATAGCACAGTAGTATTCCATCACGAGCATATGCCACAACTTGTTTAGCCATTCCCCAGTTGATGGGCATCCCCTCAATTTCCAGTTCGTTGCCTCCACAAAGAGAGGCTTAGAAAGGGGAGGTAACTTGGACAAGGTCATGCAGAGACCTGGAGGAAAAGCGAGGCCTAGAACCTATGTCTCATTAAATCAATCCAGAATTCTTTTCATCAACCTAGAAGGCGTGGCATATCCAGAGGGAGGGCAACCAAAGCCTCTTCTCTTGCCTCACCCCTAAGGGTGACTGGACGACTAAGATCATAAGAGGTGATATTTATAACAGTGCTTTAAAATGTGCAGTGTTTTACATAGATAATCTTGTTGGATCCTTACAACAACCCAATGGTTGTTATTGTTATTGTGTCTGGTGACCTCTGGGGGAGGTCATATTTCTCTATATCACCATATTTCTCTATATCAGTGATGGCAAAACTTTTAGAGACTGAGTGCCCAAACTGCGCCCTCACACTGCATGTGAGGTACCCCCTTACCCCAGACAGGGGAGGGAGGTGAGTGAAAAAATGTTTTCAAATGCAGTGGAGAGGGGGAAGGGAGCAGCTACCTCTGGCACTCTATATTTTTCCAATAGAATGGACACAACACAACTCAACTAGAGTCTTGTTACCTTTGGAAACTCCCTCATAGCCTGTTTGGGGTGGGAGAAATTAATTTCTTACTCTGGGTAGGTAGTCTAATCCTTCCCTCTGGAGACATTCACAGGATCTTTGGGATCACTTTATTTTTTTCTTCTCCCCTTTTTTTTTGAATTTAAAATTGTTTTTTTTTTTAGTAACACATAGAAACAATTTTTGACAGTTGTTTTCTGACATTTTAGGATTCAGTTTTTCTCTTTCTCTCCCTTTCCCTGATCTAAAATGTAAATAGTTTGATATAGGTTATATCAGTGCTTTTCATGCAATACATATATTTCCATATTGCTCATGCCGTGACTGAAGACACTCATCACACATACAATAAAACGCTCATAAAGGAAATAAAATGGAAGACTGCATACTTTGATCTGTAATCAGACTCCAACAGTTCCTTCTTTGATGGTGGAGAGCATTTTTCATCTTGGGAGCTTGCTTCTTTCTCTCTCCTAGTCCAGCTGGAGGGTAAATGATAGGCGTCCACCCCATCAGTGAGGGGGATGTCTACCCTAAGATGTGTGAAGACTTACCATAGCAGAATGGGCAGATGAGAACAATTTGTTCCAATGGCTATGAAAGCAGGGGAAGCAGGTACTATGGAGCACTTAGAGCTTGGTCAGTTATTGAAAATGATCATTGGTCATCCATAGCATCCCTGCCCATACCTTGGCATCCTGACTTTTGTCTTGCCACTAGACTTGGATGACTAGAAGAGAGAGTGCGGCTGACAACTGTGAAATTCTGTCTTACTTCAATCCATTTCACTCATGAGTCAAGACATCATCCCAGTAATGTCATTGTTCTTTTTTGAAATAGAGGACAAAGTTGAAAACTGAGCCTCACTTTTCCCATTTGTGAATTAGACACGTGTCCTTGGATTAAGATGGTTGTGGGGAAAAGAGAGCTTTCTAAGCCTTAAAAAACTATAGAAATGTGAGGTTTTATTATTATTTGGCAAGTCTAACTCTTGTCTAATCCATGGTTTCTATTTGTAACCCCAGTGCTTGACACAAGGTATGTAATTATATAAATATAAATAATTAATAAATGCCATTTTCATTCATTCATTTGTTTACTTGCCAAAGCATAATAAAGTTCATAGCTCAATAAACATATCCCAGGAAGCTGTTTGAGGAATAAATGGGAAGAGATTGTCCAGTAGTCATAGAGTTGGAAAATATCAGAAACAGGATTCAAACTCGGGTCTTACTGTCTCTCAACTCAGTATTCCATCCACTCTGCCACAAAGAAATGCATGTCTCATCAAAGAAATGCTTGATCAGAAAAGGCAGTGGGCCAGTCATGACGAGAATGAAGGATAACAGACACAGCCTGACCCAACAAGACAGGGATGGGGATGGACAGAAACCCCAGCACAGAGTTTGCCAGAGTTCATTTCTAGAAAGCCATAGGGACTGGGGGATGGGCTGCTCTCCCCCCCCCCCACATGCATCTCAAGACATCACCCATGCCTCTAAAAAGTTCACCATTGCTGTTCTAAACCATGCCCCAGGACTGTCTTCCTTTTGGAGCCCTCCTCTCCCAACCCAAAGTCAACACATGCTTTGGCACACGTTGGCCCACCCCAACCCAGCTCAAAAGGCTGGATTTTGCTGTTGGGGTGATCAAATTCCCCATATCAAGTCCTTCTTCTAGGAAATGCTATACCAAAGGGGAAATGATTTAGGGGTGAGGAAAATGGGATCTCCTCTGACTGGGGACAGGGTGGGGAAACTCCAGAGGTGTCTGGGTGGAGGAAGCTGAAGGGGTGGGGGGAATATGGAGCAGGGGATGAAGGGAAGGAAGTCATGAGACTTCATTAAAGAGGAAGGGCCAGATGGCAACCTAACTCTCTAAACTTCCAGCAGGATAAACCAAGCCAAATTTGCTGTGAATGTTTCTCTTTCCATTTTTCTCTCTCCTCTTGGGAAATTTGGCATCTTACTCCAGAACTGTGTCTCTCAGGGAGCGGGGAGAGGGTAAAACCTCTATTGTTTGTCTTGCTTCCCTGGGCCCCTCACCCCGCCTCTTTCCCCTCTCCTCAAATGAGCAATATCCAGGCCATCTTGGTCTGGGGAGGAAGGGAGTCCTGAGAGAGTCTCCTTCAAATACCATCCGGCTGCTGTCAGGCAGACCAACTCCTGCAGCTGTCCTGCTGCAGCCTTAAAGAGAAGCCTTTGGGATTGTTAACCATCCATGGCGATGTTTTCCATACGTTTCGTTGCTGAGTTGCTCACACGGCTATGAAGGGTCAAGTCAAACATTTATGAGGCTCTTACTTTGTGCCAGGCAATGAGCATAGCATTGAGGATAGCAAGAAACCTAGAAATGGTTCCTGCCCTCAAAGAACTCACATTTTAACATGGAAAAACAACATGGAAACAACTGGGAACATATACATATAGTATAGGATAAATTGAAGGTTATTTCAATTAGGAGGGAAGAAGATGGGGAGGAAAGATCTCTTCCAGAAAGTGGGATTTGAACTGAGTCTTAAAGAAGACCAAGAGTCAGAGGGAACGAGAGACAACATGTTCCAGGCATGAGAAAAGCCCATGAAAAAGGTTCAGATGTTCAAATCTGGCTTTAGACATTTCCTAGCTGTGTGACCCTGGGCAAGTCACCTAACCCCAATTGTCTAGCCTTTTATTGCTCTTCTGCCTTGGAATTGATATTTAGAATTTATTCTAGGGCAGATAGTAAGTTTTTTTAAGGATTCAGGAGTACTTCATTCAAGAGTGTTACCCAAAAGAGTCAGACAATCGAGGGTTGTGTATGAAGAATAGTAAGAAGGACAAATGTAGCTAGAGTTTGTGGAGGGAAGTAAAGTTCTGGAATAAGATTCCAGATTTCCTGAGGGGAGAGAGGAGGAGAGAAAAAGATAGACAAATAAGTTTTTACAGCAAATTTGGCTTGGTCAGTATTGTGGAAATAAACATTAGATGACTGGAAATATAGAAAGGAGCCCAGTTATTAGGAGCTTCAAAAGCCAAACAGAGGATGTTATATTTGATCCTGGAACTAATAGGAAACTATTTGATCCTTGAGGTAATGGGGCAGCTAAGTGGTGCAGTAGAGAGAGTGACTAGCCTGGTGACAGGAAGACATCTCTTTCTGAATTCAAATCTAGCCTCAGATACTTACTAGCTAGATACAAAGTCACAATAGCAGCGTGACCCTGGGTAAGTCACTTGATCCTGTTTGCCTCGATTTCCTCATCTGTAAAATGAACTGCAGAAGGATATGACAAACCACTCCAGTATCTTTATCAAGAAAACCTCAAATGGGGTCATAGAGAATCATTGAACAGCTTTTAACATCCCATATAATCTCCTCAGTTTATAGATGGGGAAATCAAAGCCTAGAGAGGTAAAGGGTGCAAAGTCACATAGGTAATGGCAGTGACAAGATTTATTGTATAATAATAAGACCAATGGGCAGGCAGCTAGATGGCACAATGGATGGAACACTGGGCTTAGAATCAGGAAGACTCATCTTCATGAGTTCAAATTTAGTTTCAGACACTTACCAGCTGTATGACCCTAGACAAGTCACTTAACACTGTTTGCCTCAGTTTCTTCATCTGCCAAATGAGCTGGAGAAAGTAATGGCAATCCACTCCAATATCTTTGCTGAGAAAACCAAAAAAAAGATACAACTGAACAACAAATAGGAACACTGGCTATGAAGAAAGAAGACCTAGATTCAGATCTATGCTTTGAACTTCATTACTTTTGACCTTGGACAAGTCATTTAACTTCTACCTATAGAATGAAGGCGTTGGACTGCATGGCTTCAAAGATTCCTTCCAGCTCTCATCTATGAACCTCTACGGTGACTTGCCCAAGTGGCTACAGCAAATTAGTGGCAAAACTAGACCCCAGAGGAACTAGGCATCCTGACTCCCAAACAAGAACCCAGGGCAAACTTGGGAAAGTCAGAGAAAGACCGCCTGCTTCTCCTCTGTACAGCAGCAGAGAATTTAGGTCCCCTTCCAGGCAGCTGTGTGAGATTCCCTCTTGAGTTTGTCCAACCCCAGCCACAGTACCCAGAGTACTGGCCCTGCCAGCCACTCAGGGGTTAACCCGCCAGCTGCTGGCTCCTGTTACTTGTCTCTTCCTCTAATCTCTTCTGTTTAGCAGATGAAAGTTGTTGCTTTTGCAACTTAGAAGACCTGACTCTTGTAACATATTTTGATCCCTCACTGGGCTCCCAGCCTAGAGCAGAGGAGTGAGTGGGTGACTCTAGGGACCTCTCTGGTTTTCTCCAGTTGCTGGAAATGACTGAAGACCCCTTGATAGCTCCAGACCATAGAGCCAATCATTTCCTCCTTCCTTTCCCCTTGCCTTACCCCCAAGCCACCCACATCCACATCTACCCCCAACCACCAACTACTGTGACAAGATATCTCTTGCTTTCTCTGTTCCCTGCCCCCTCCACAGATCATGGCTTGGGAAGTGATCCCATACTACTAAAATCTGAGCTCCATGGAGCAGCCCATCAGGGAAGATTGCAGAATGGACCCTGGGGAGTGCTTGGCCTCAAAAAGCAGAGCACAGTCAGAGAGATGGGAGGAAAAAAGTGTCTGCCACATTCCTGTCTGTGGCTGCCCCCAGAAACAAGAGCCCTGAGTTTTAGCTGTTTTAGGAAGCCTTTGTCTAGGGTTGGGTGGTTTTCACAAAGATCTAGGACGAGCCACTGCTTGGTATACCACAAGAATCCCCTGAAATCCATCGTCTCCTTCAACTTCAGAATAAAGACCAGGCAAGTGTACAAGGGAACACAAGCATCTCCTCTAAGCAGAACTGGGCACATTCCTGTGATGTCAGGCCATCAGACAAGCGTCTTCAGGGACAAAGGCGTCTCTCCCTCCCCACCATCCCTATTAAAAAGGATAAAAAAAAAATGCAGGTTAGCCAAAGGGTTACTGAGTAAACACCTCTGAGGTGGTCTGACCCTTGGTAGGGTCATTGAGCAAGGACTGGTAGGTAACTATCTAACATCCGCTTATTCCAGTCCTGTCCCCATCTGGAACCCAGGCCTGCATCATGGTCTGGACAGCTGCTATGGTTGGATGTGTTTTTATCTCCATGGTAACCAGACTATCTATCTATCTATCTATCTATCTATCTATCTATCTATCTATCTATATGTGTGTGTGTGTGTGTGTGTGTGTGTGTGTGTGTGTGTGTACATCTGCCACTGATCTAAGACCCCAGTTGGAAAAGATCAGTGGAAAGGGCAGACCATGGAGTCAGAGGGCCTGGGTTCAATTGTGCCCTCTGACATTTATCCCCGGAGTCACCTTGGGCAAATTACCTAATTGTCCCAGTCCTCAGTTTCCTTATCTGTAAACTGAGAGGGTTAGATTAGCTGGCTTCTGAGGTCCCTCCTAGCTCTAGATCTATGATCCTGTCATCTTAGGGGATTCTTCGAAATGAAGGAAGGAGGGGAGTGTGGGAATATCCACAGTTTTAGAGTCAGGAGACATGGGATCTTGGCTCCAACAGTTACTATCTATGTTGACTATAGATTAATTCTGAATTTCTCTGGGTCTCAGTTTTCTGGTGTGTGTATTGAGATAACATGTGTAAATCACTTTGTAAATCTTCAAATGCCACATAGATGGTATCTACTATTATTGAAGAGGCCTCTGTCCAACTTTTGGGGCTGTCTTGAACCATATATGACCTTGGGTAAGTCACTTCTCTCTGGGCCCGAGTTTCCTTATCTGTGAAAGGAGGAGGTCTGGCCATAGGATCCCTGAGGTCCTTGCCACCTCTCTGATCCCTGGTGATTTTCTTGTCTGTGGCTCTTTTTGGAAAACCCTAAAGTTACCTTGAAAACAGCTCAGGGCAAATAAGAATGGATGACAAAAAGAGGCACCTGTTCATTGTATGACCTGCTTCATTTCTTTGGGGCTGAGAACCAGGAAAGTGAGGGGCTTTGCTGCAAGGTTAAGTGAAAGTTTGTTTGCCTATTTTGTTGTTCTCCAGAGATTTCTATCTTTGGAGGAAGGAGTGGAGGAAACCAGAGCAGGTCCTCCCTGTCCTCTCTCCAAAAGTCCATCCAAGTTAAGGTACCCCATCCTAACTTCCCCCTACTCAAGCCTTTCAAAGTATGATCCATAGGGAAGGGGGGGGGGGATACCTGCCCCATAGGGGGCTGTCCTAAAGCCTGGACAATGGGCCTCCTGGGACAAAGGCAGGGTCTGGGGCCAGAGGGCCCAAAGGGAGATGGGACGGGGCAGATCAGAGGGGCTGAATTTATGGCCTTCTGCTGACCCCTTCACAGAAACAAGCCTTGTTTGCCAGAGAACTAAGAGGGACCAGTTTGGGGGGTGGGGTTGTTGGGGTGGGAGTCGGGGCTGAGGGAGAGAGGGATGAAAGGCAGAGAGAAAAGAAAGGATTATCTTTAAGAAACCTGAAGGGGGGAAAAAAAAGACCCAGAGAAAAGGATGAAACCATGGCAACCAGGAGGTCCTCCAAGACTTAACATCCTCTAGAAAGGGGGCTCTGTGTTAACATTCTCCCTTCAGCTAGGCCTCAATAAATCAGTATTAAGAGGCTTCGGCTTGCTCCCCCATCCTTCCTATTCTCCTGGCCCTCTCGGCACTAGCCTGCTCATTGGCCTCTTCTGTGCTCTCCCCCTCCATCCTGCCTGCCCCTTCTGTTCTGGGACCTGTTGCAAGAAAGGGTCCATTTCCAAGCCTGGGGGAAGGGTGAGGGCCCAGGCTGATCCTACTCAAATATGGAAGGGAAAGGAGGGGGCCTGATTCTTGTTAACCAATTTAACAGACTGCCCAGCCCCCATCGGATTGGGGAGGAGGGGGGCCTCCCCTTCTCTGCCCACTCTTCCCCCAACCCTATTGATATTGAAATAAGGGGCCATCCATCAAGACCCCAAAAGGACCCTGTCAGAAGGGACTGAAAAGAGCCACTATGGGAGGGAGGAGGGGAACCTGTCCGAGGGAAGGCTGGACCAAAGCGTGGCAGGTGTGTTATGGACTGGGACACTGCTTGGGGGAGGAGGCAATTCATTCCCTTGTCAGGGCCTTGGTGGTGGCTATAATGCTAAGGGCAGGAAGGGGCTCCAAGAGGGAGGGCCTTGTCTGCTGGGCTTGTTAGAGGGGCTGGAAAAGAGGAGGAGGAATGCCATAGGGGGAAAAGGGGGCATCCTGCACAAAAACTAGGCACTTGAATTAAATTATTCCACAGGATCAGAGATTTAGAGTGCGAAAGGACTTTAGAGGCTATTTGGTCAAATCTCATTTTACAGATGAGGAAACTGAGGCCATGAGATTTGCCTTAAGTAGTCATCAACAGAGAGAAGATTCAAACTCAGGTATCCTGACTCCAAATGCAGCATTCTTCTCTCTGTATCTACTCTGCCTCTTCTGAACTAAAGGGAAGAATGTCTCTGCTCCCCATCAAACCATCTTTTGTAGTACAGATTTTAAAAGAAAGTGGGAAAAACCAATGAGGTTATGTTTCACATAACATAGTGTTAGCTATGTGAAACAAAACTAGATCTCAAAGAGCTGTGATGCAAAGGAGGGTAAAATGAGAGGGAGAAAGTAGAATGCATCGGGAAATCCGAGGAGGGAGAAGAAGCACAACCTGACTGGAGTCCTGATGTGTGGAGATGTTTTGTTGCTGATAGTTTGGGAAATTTTACTAAATAAACTTTGTAAACGGGTCCTGGGTAGAGAGAAGATAGTGAGAATCGTGTCTTGACCTCTTCTTCCTTGGAAGGTCTTTTTAAACATTTTAATTTTGTTTCTTTCCAATGAATGAAATCTATATTGTTCCCCTCTTCATCCACCTCTCTCCCCTTGGGGAAAAAAAAGAAAAAGAAAACAAAACCCTTGAAAGAAATATCCACAAATATTTAGTGCCCTAGAGTCAGCTGGTTCCTGAGAATAATTGTTAAATTTTCAGTATAAGCATTTACACCTCAGAAATCAGCAAACATTACAAATCAGGGCTTGATTTCTGGGTTTGTTGATTGTTTAAATTTTTAAATGTGATGGAGAAAATGTTAATGCAAATTCGACTTAGTCAGGAGTAATAAGCAGCTCAGTGGATTGAAAGTCAGGCTTAATGATGGGAGATCCTGGGTTCCAGTCTGGCCTCAGACTCTTCCTAGCTGTGTGACTCTGGGCAAGTCACTTAACTTCTATTGCCTAGCCCTTACCACTCTTCTATCTTAGAACTAATATACAATATGAATTCTAAGACAGAAGGTAAAGGATTTAAAAAAAAAAAAAAAAAAGGAACCATTACTTGAGTGTGACAGTTTGGAGATGACCGAGAATTGAAGGCTACCACAGACCTCAACTATATTTAATTAACTACAAGTTTAGTTGTCCCACTAAAAACCTATCTATAAGAACCATTGAAGGTACCCAAAGCAAACTGATTATATCATATCAGTCACTCTTCCAAGCTGATGAGTTATTAGTGGCTCTGAATGTCATCATGGTAACTGAGAGTTCAATGTAATAGTCTCTGTGAAAATCTAACCTCCCAAGCTGATTTGTTTTACCCGTGAGTATTGTAGTCCTTCTGGGAGATCAGACTTCCTTACCACTGTCATCATTTACATGATTACTACTATATCATTGCCATTACCAGATCAACCATCACAATCAACGGTAGCAATGTCGTCATTGCCAGCACTATTATTGTCACTATCATGACCATCACTACCTTGGCCATCACAACAACAACCATTACCATTACCAATACCACCATCATGACCATCCCCACCCTCACCATCATTACTGTCACCTTTATTGCTGTCACCCTCTCTACCATCACTAGTAACATTGCCAAGGTCATCATCAGCACTCCCTACTATCACTGCCCTCATTATCAACACTAACATTTACCATCTTCATCTCTAAGGCTTACCATTTGCTTATATGACTCTACGCTGGGGGAGTGGTATTTAGAATTAGCTCCTAAGAAATAATAGAAGAATAATTTAGCTTCTCAAAGTAATGATAAAAAAGCAGAATGGGATTCCTCTGGAGGCTGTAGAGTCCCAGTAGCTGGTGGTCTTCAAATGGAGACGAGGTGATGACTCACTGGGGATGTTGTAGAAGGAAAGTTTGCTCTGGTTGGACTAGAGATGACCTCATGGGTTTCTTTCCAGCTCTGAGATTTTTGTGGGCCAAGACCCCAAGCAGGCAAGGTCTGCTAGCCCAGTTTTGATCAACATATAAAGTCTTCTGAGACTCCATCATTATCCAGTACTAACAAAGTGTAGTGGAGAACTCCACTCAAGGGGAGAAACAAAGTCACAGACACAGACAGTGAGAATGGTGGTAGAGAATTCATAGAAGTGTAGCTAAGTTTCTTTACCTTTGGCCATTAGGAAATTTCTCATTGTGTATTCATGGCCTGAACTCTATTCTCTATGGGAGGTAAGGGATATTGTGGGATAGGAGAGAAGGAAAGGAGTAAATGGAGAAGGGAAAATGAAGGAAGAATGGGAAATTAATGTGTGCATGAGAAAGAAAGAGAAAGACAAATAGTCAAAGAAAGAGTCAAAGAGAGAGACAAAGAGAAGAGAGACAGAGACCGAGAGAAACTATATGTATGTTAAATTTTCAGCAATGGAGATTTTGCTTCAAAAGTCAAATTATTCCAAATGTTAGGATTCCTTATTGCTGGAATACAAGACAGATGTGACCACGTGCCTGGAATAATTTAGGCACTATCTTATTTGCATGTAGGAAGATAGAGTATATAGCTTCTGTTCATTCTCCTCAGCTTTGGAAATAGGAAATGGAGTTCGAATCTACTTGACCAGAGCCCAAAGAGCTGATTCCTTCCTTTCTTCCCTTTTTTTCCTGCACTTGCTCATGACCGAGTAGCCTTGGGATCCAATTTCTCCATCTGGAAAATGCAGAATGGTGTCCCTCGAGAGGGGAATGGGGGGGGGGGGGGGGAAACATTTGGAGAATTTTTTTGAAGAAGGCCATTCCAGTTCTAAGTATTATTCTGGGAAGCTGGGATTGACCAGACTGGGTCAGATCCTTAGAGCCTGCAGAGGGTGGAATGTTGAGTCTTTCTAGGGCAAGGACCTCATCTAGCAAAAATCTTGCTACACAGTGCTTATTGCCTCAACACGTGCATAACTGTGTTTAATGCTGGCATAGAGGAGGAAATGGGGGAGAAGGAGGGGGCATTGTGACTCTAGCAAAGAGTTGTTGACACTGCAAAGGAATGAGCGAGCCCTCTGACCCACACATGGCCGCTTGTGTAATTTGGGACAAAAGGTCAAAATATTCCTGCTTGACCTCCATTGCTACCAACTCACACCCTTTGGCTTCAAACTGGCTTCTCCCTAATGTCAGTGACTGGCTTGGGATTCGTTTTGACTGCCAACCTACCCAGCCTCTTTGAAGTCAAGCTACTGCTATGACCCCTGCCTTGGAGAGCAGACCAGCACTGGGGCTTAGGTTCCTGAGACCTCAGTAGGTCTCCATGGAGAGTTTGACACCAAGAGCTTCTCACTGGAAACTGTGGCGAATGACATTGGCTTGCTGCCTATACATATTGAATCAGCCTCTAGGGCCTTGATGGTGTGAGAGTGAGCTGGAGGGAGATGGATAGGAACAGAGATTAAAAACAGAGAGGATTAGAGAGGGGACAGAGGGACAGAGGGAGATGGACAGGAAAAAGAAAGAACAGAAATGGAGAAAGATAGAGGGATATGGAGAATGATAGGGAGAGATGTCAGAATAGAAAAAAAAACAGATGGAGAGATGGAGACAGATAGGAAAGAGCAGCAATGAAAAAAAAAACCCCAGACACAGAGAAATAGGGGGATAGCAATGGTAGCAGAGAGATGGAGGAAAACAGCCAGAAACAGAGAGATGGAAAGGGGACAAGGAGATAAAAGAAAGCCAAAAAAAGGAGAGAAAGTATAAAATGGAGAAAGGTCAAAAATTAAGGACAGTGACAGAAGGGTAGAGTAAGAAAGACAGAGACAAAAACAAAGGAATGGAGAAGGACACAGAGAGAAGAAAGCTGCCTTGGAGAGAGACAACAGGGAAAGGAGAGAGGTAGGAGGACTGGGAGAGAAATAGAGGCAGGGAGAAACAGGGGCAGGCAGAAACAAGGATGGAAAGGGAATTAGGAAGGTTGAGATATGGGAGAGTAGATAAAGAGGATAGAAGGATGGAGATAGGACAAGGAGAAAGGGACAGGAGGAAAGACATTTAGGAGAGAAGCAAGAGGGAGAAGAGCAAAGTCTAAAATATCAAAGGAGGTCAACAACTGAGAGATGGAGAAAAACAGCAAGGAGAGAAAGATAGGATGGTGACAGAGACAAAAAAAGACAGGCACATGAGGACAGAGACAGAAATGGAGAGAGAGAAACAAGTGGAAAGAAGAAAATAGAAACAGAAAAGCATGGTGGGAGAACAAATAGAAATATTAAAGTGCTGAGAGGAACTGAGAACGATAGAGGTAAATGAACAGAGAGACAGAGGGGGAGAAGAGATGAGAGAGGGAGGGAGAGATAGGGTAAAAAAGAGAATGATAGACAGGTTGAAGGAGAATGGGCAAGACAACTAACCATGAGACCCATACAAGCAAGACAGAAGCATTGAGACTGGAGACAGACAGAGCAGGAGTCAGGGAGGAAGGGGGTGTGAGAGAGAGAAGGAGAGAGAGGGGAAGGAAGTGAGAGGAGAGAAGAGACAAGGAGAAGGTGAGGGAGAAAAGATATATAT
>NC_058130.1:209858727-209884959 GCF_016433145.1 Gracilinanus agilis
GAAGAAAGGAAGAAAGAAAAGAAGGAAGAAAGGAAGGAAGAAAGAGAGAGGGGGAGGGAGGGAGGAAGGAAGAAAGAGAGAGGGGGGGAGGGAGGGAGGAAGGAAGGAAGGAAGAAAGTAAGGGAGGGAGGGCACAAGTATTTATAAGTTGTTGTTCAGTCATTTTAGTTATCTCCAACGATTAATAACCCCAATTGGGGTTTTCTTGACAAAGATACTGGAGTGATTTGCCAGATGAGAAGACTGAGGGGCCAACTGGGTTAAGTGTCTAATAAGGAAGATAACATGATAACAACTATAATTAGCATTTATATAGGCTTTGCAAAGAGCTTCACAAAAACTGTTTTTATCTCCATTCTACAAATGAGGAAATCAAGGCTAAGTGACTTGCTCAAGATTACACAGCTAATAAGTATCTGAGGCAGAATTTGAACTCAGGTCTTCCTTAGTCAAGGCCCAGCACTAAATCTACTGTACCACCTATCTGACTCATTTATAATCTAGCAAGATCATACAAAAAAGGTATCCTTAAGACCTAGGCCAGGGTTCTGCTGGGGAATTTCCACTTGGGAACTAATATCAGGAAGTGTGGATTCCACAGCAGGGGCCTGGCCTAGGGTAATTCCTCATACTATTCCTTTTCCATGAATGTGTCTTTTGAAGAGATAAGGAAGATCAGATGGAACTAGAGGAAAAGAGGAAAGAATAAAATAGATAGATTCTAAACTGGAGAAGCAGAGAAAGGGAGAGAAATAGATGGAAGCAACCTTAAAATCTAGCCTCTTCATTTTACATATGAGCAAACTAAGGCTGAGAGGTTAAATAATAATAACAATAATATTCATTTAAATTACTTTCTTCTAGGATTAAGTTAAATTCCAGGGCTCTTTGGGCTATTCTCTAAGTAATCAGGGCTCCAAATGGGCCATTCCCCAGTTTCTGGGTTTGGGCTTTTTCTGGGTAGGTAAGACAAAGAAGGGGAACTTAATTGGTATTGTAAACTTTGGAAATTCATATAACCTCTCTCAGTCTCAGTTTCCCTCTCCTTTGTAAAATAAGGTTTGGACTAGAAGCTCTCTAAAAATCTCTCAGGCCCTGTTTCACTGTGACTCCATGATTCCAAGTCATCCCTTGACTGGGAAGAGAGTCTTGGTTTTCACTATTCCCCTCACTTTGCACAGTCCATGAAGTTGACTGAACTAGGCACCGTTGGGTGCTTAAAGCTTGGTCATACATTGAAGATGCCACGGTTATCCACCGCATCCTGGACGATCGCTAGTCATCCTGACTTCTGGCTTTCCACTGGACCTTGATGACTGGAAGAGTGAAGCTGATGACTTTGGATAACTCTGCTTCATTTAAATCCATTTCATATGTAAGTCAAGACATTACCCTGTGATATCACTGGTCCTCTTCAAAAAATGAAGGATAAACAACAACAGAGTCAGGTATGAACCTTTGAAGGTACTACTCTGAGAAACAGTTTATCCATCAGGAGGATTTTTGCTATGTTAAACAAATGCAAAGACAAGAAACAAGTGCCCAGGATAGAGCCATAAAAGATGGATGAGGACCCACCAAAAGAGAGAGAAAGAGAAAGAACAGGTAATCAGATAGATAAGAGGAGAAGCAGGAGAGGGTAATGTCACTTAATAGTATTATGAGATGAGGTGGCTAGGCGGCTCAGTGGACTGAGAGCTATGTCTAAACAATAGGAGGTCCTGGGTTCAAATTTGACCTTAGACACTGCCTAGCTGTGTGACTCTGGACAAGTCACTTCACTTTGACTTGGAACCTATACACAGTATTGAATCTAAGATAAGTGTTTTTTTTAAATAGTGTTATGAGAACCTAGAGAGAAAAGAGTATCAAAGAGAAGGAGATAGACAGTGTCAAAGTCTGCAGAGAGGTCAAGAAGGATGAGAACTGAGAAAAGGCACATTTGTAGATAGAAGGGAGCAACTAAAGAGTAGTGAGAGAGTAGGGATGCTGGCATGGAGGAGGCTGGGGTGGCACAATCTGTCAGAGAAAATGGGATGGAATGGAATCATTTGAGTATGTAAAGAGGTTTGCCTTGGGGACAAGAGGTTTATGTGAAATGGGTGAAGGATGAGATGGAACAGAAGTCATCCGAGAGCTAGGATATGAGGAATAAGAGGGAAGAGGGAGCTTTCTGTCCTCGTTTTTTCCCATATTTCCATTGAAATATGAGGCATGCAGAAAAAAAGAACTGATGGAGCCTAAATGCAAATAGAAGCATACCACTTTTCACTTAATTATCTTTATGAGTTTTTTTAGTGCTGTATGTCTTCTTCCACAATATGATGAATATGGAAGTATGTCTTGTGTATTAGCACTTATAAAACATATCAAATTGTTTACCATCTTAGGGATAGGGAAGGGGGAGAGGGAGAGAATTGGGGATTCAAAATGTGAGGAAATGAGGGTTAAAAATTGTTCCTACAAACAAAATCAATGCAATCAAGATTAGAAGAAAAGAAGAAAGTGAGCTGATGCAACCATTCTAGAGACCAATCTGGAACTATGCCCAAAGGGCCATCAAACCATGCATACCCCTTGAACTCACAATACCACTACTAGACCTCAGAGAGATTAAAAGAAGGGGGAAAGACTTACTTGCACACACACAAAAAAATACTTATAGCAGCTCTTTTTTTGTGTTGGCAAAGAACTGGAACCTGGAGGAATGTTCATCAATTGGGGAATGGCTGAACAAGTTGTGGTATATCATTGCAATGGAATACTGTTGTGCCATAAGAAATGGCAAACACAATGATCACAAAAAATCGTGGAAAAACTATACAGAGTTTCAAAATGAAGTGAGCAGAACAAGGAGAATGTTGTATACAGTTACAACATAATTAATGATGATCAACTATGAATGAATTAGCTGTAAGCAAGGATTCAGGACAATGTCAAGAAACTCATGACCAAAAAAAAGAAGATATTCAGTACCATAGAAAGAAAAGTCAGAAGTCCAAAAGCAAATTGAAACATACCATTCTTTACTTATTTTCTCCATGAATTTTTTCTCTAGTAAAAGCAATATATTTCTTGTTTCACATGATAAACATGGAAATACTTATTATACAATAATATATGTACAACCTATATCATGTTACCTGCCTGTGTTCTTGGGGAGGTGGAAGGGGTGGGAGGGAGAGAAAGAATATAGATTGCAAAATATCAGAAAACAAATGTCAA
Organism: Gracilinanus agilis; assembly: GCF_016433145.1. NCBI lineage: Eukaryota > Metazoa > Chordata > Mammalia > Didelphimorphia > Didelphidae > Gracilinanus > Gracilinanus agilis. The sequence goes on from NC_058130.1 coordinate 209,861,953, forward strand.
AAAATTGTATTGACATGTAATCTTGAAAAACTTTAAACTTCTTATATTTTTTCTTAAAATTAGGAAAAGCAAAAAGCTGGGGGGAAATTGCAGCAAGTATCTCTGATAAAGATCATTTCTCAGATATATAGGGAACTAAGTCAAATTTATAAAAATATGTCATTCGTCAAAGGATATGAACAGGTAGTTTTGAGGTGAGGAAATCAAAGTCATCTATGTCATATGAAAAAATGCTCTAAATCCTTTTTCAAATTAAAGTGACTCTGAGGTATCACCTCACACCTATCAGATTGACCAATATAACAGAAAAGGAAAATGATAGATGTTCAAGGGGATGTGACAAAACTGGGATACTAATGCATTATTGATATTAATGCATACAGGTCATACCTGTTCCAACCATTCTAGAGATCTATTTGGAACCATGCCCAAAGAGCTCTAAAACCCTTTGATCTGGCAATACTACTGCTAGGTCCGTATCCCAAAGAGATAACCTATTAGTACAAAAGTACCTATTGTGGCTTTTTGTGATAGCAAAGAACTAGAAATGGAGGTGTTGTCCATCAATTGGGGAATGACTGAACAAGTTGTGGTATATGGTAATGAAATATGGTATATGGTGCTGTGAGAAATGGCGAGCAGGATGAAACAAGTGAGCAGAAACAGAAGAATGTTGCACACAGTAACAGCAATATTTTTTGAAGAACAAATGCTAATGACCTCAATAGAGTGATTCAAGACAATCCTAGGGGCTCATGAAGAAAAAGGCCATCTACCTTCAGGAAAAGAAATAATAGAGTCTGAATGCAGACCCAATCATATTATATTTCTTCTTTCTTTCCTTCCTTCCTTTCTTTTTCTTCCTTCCTTCCTTCCTTCCTTTCTTTCTTCCTTCCTTCCTTCCTTCTTCCTCCTCCTTCTCTTCCATAAAATAACTAATATGGGAAAATGTTTAACATAACTATAAATGTAAAATCTATATCTGATTGCTTACAATCTGAGGGAGGTAAGAAGAATGAAATGAAGTGAAGAGAGAGAATTTGGAACTCAAAAAAAGAAAACTGTTTGCTAGTTTCCTCCATTACAATATGAGCCCCTTAAGGGCAGAGACTTTTGTATTGCTTTAGTATCAACCCCAGCACTTGGTACCTTGCCTGGAACACAGTGTTTAATGCTCCTTCTTATTATTGTTAAGCCATCCTACCCCACTAAACCTCAGTTTCCTCATCTGTAAAAAAGGAATAATAAAACAGACTAGCCTTCTCACAAAAAAAAAAAAAAAGGGTTCCATAGACCTCTAAGCACAAACAGAAATGAGAGCTATTAGAATTATGGTCTGCCAAAGGTTATTCCTTCCACAAAGCTTCTTTATAAGTCCTTTCCCCTCCCCCTCCCCCTTTGAAACCTCAGGCTGTTCAGGAGAATCTGGGACATATGGTCACAGTCCCTTTGGGACTTTTAATCAGGACCACACAGTTTAGTTCTTAATTGTTCTTTAATCATTTCCTGTGTGTTAGCTTTGTCTTTGCTTCTATACTGTAAGTTCCTTGAATCTAAGAACCAGGTCATCGGTTCATTACAATTCAATTGAGTAAGCATTTCTTATTAAACAGCCACTCACTATGTGTAATGTCCCATGTGACACCATTAGGGACAGGGATGGGGATGGCGCCTATCATTTCTTCATCGTAGGGAGCTCCCGCATGAGGAAACTTCCTCTATCAGGGCAAGTCAGCACCTTCTCAACAACTTAGAAAGAAACTCCTAGGTTAGGTTAGGCAGCTTGCTCTTGGTCCCAGAGTCAGTAGATGGGAAAGGCAGAATTTGAATTTACGTCTTGCTGGTTCTGTTATCAGCTCTCTACTATGCTACATTACCTCTCCTCTGTGCTTGGGTTACAAAGACAAAAAAAAAAAAAAAATGCCCCCAGTCCATGGAGAATATATCTATATGATCTGAGTTCTCCTGAGCTTCTCCTTCTAGAGACTCATGCACTTAGCACGAAGGGACTTTGGGATGGCATGGGTGTCGCTTGGTTCCTTTGACTCCACTCCTCTCCCCTCCAGATATGGTGGTGGCTTGAACATGGCAGTGGGCAAATGTATTGTTTGGCTGTACCTGAGCCTGACGGTCTTTTCTGCCCATGTTTCTTTCCCTGAGCACAAGTGATCGAACGGTGATCCCCAGATTGACATTCCAGCCCTGAGGTTGGGAGGCTCAGAGCTAACAGTAAGCAGTTCCCTGTAGCTTTGCTGTTTTCTGAGAAGATGACTACTGACAGGAAGATGAAACTAAGTCAAAGCCCCAGCTGGCCAATAGACGTGAATCTGGAAGAAGCTGTTCAGAGAGTGGAGAGCTGAGGTGAAGACAAAGTGACTGTTGACCAGTTTCACAAAAATGTTTCATTTTTTGGAAGTAGATTTTGAACAATGATACATGTATAACCCAATGGAACTACTTGTTGGCTTCACGGGGTTGGAGGAAAGAGTGGGGGGCAGGAAATCATGAGTCATATTCTAAATTTTAAAAAAATGTTACTGTTTCATGTTTTTATATTTTAATTGTCAAGCACCTTTTTGTTGTTGTTCAGTTGTGTCTGACTCTGTGATTCCACTGACCATGACTCCATAGCTATCCATGGGGTTTTCTTGGCAAGGATCCTGGAGTAGCAATGGATCCTTTTGTCAGGCAATCGGGGTTAAGTGACATTCCCAGGGTCACACAGCTAGAAAGTGTCTAAGGCTGAGTTTTGAACTTGGGCCTTTCTGATTCCAGGCCCAGCACTCTATCCATTGGACCACCCAGCTACTTTCTGGGCAATCAGAGGTTAAGTGACTTGCTCAAGATCACACAGCTTAGAAGTGTCTGAGACTGGATTTGAAATTGGGTCTCCTGATTCCCAGCCTGGCATTCTATCCATTGACCCACAGTTGCCTCTTCATCTTCCTTGAGAGAGTATAATAGGCATTAGAGGTTACCATTTTATGTTTTAAGTCTTTGTCAAAATGTGCTTTATGGACCCTTTGTGTTTTTAGTATTTCTTTTGTATATAGGAAATTAAAAGGCTTTTATTCCTCCTCTCCATTGTACATTGACTTTTCCATCCTCTTGGGAAGCTTCTAGACAAGAGTCGAATGGAAGATTTAAGTAATTTTCCTTTTGCCCCTAGGGTGGAACCAGAAACAATGAGAAAAGAATCTTGCCCTTTTCTTTAGAGTCCAGACACAGGTAGGACTGAACCCAGGACCCATATGAGACTGAGAAAGCATCCTCGGGGTTCTTAAGATAGTGCAGTGATTCCCATAGTGGGTGCCACCGCCCCCTGGTGGGTGCTGCAGCGATCCAAGGAGGTGATGATGGCCACAGGTGCATTTATCTTTCCTATTAATTGCTATTAAAATTTTTAAAAATTAATTTCCAGGGGGCGCTAAGTAATATTTTTTCTGGAAAGGGGGCAATAGGCCAAAAACATTTGGGAACCACTGAGATAGTGGGATCTGTTGTCATGAGCCTAAAATCCAATTACAATTCCAGGTCAGAGATGGGGTTTGAACCCAGTTCCTCTCCCTCCAGAGCCTGTAATTATGTTCATCTATCTACTTATCAGTTTAAGGATTACAAAACACTTTCAACAGCCTGAGAGACTGGTAGTACCAATGTTGTTATCCCTATTTTATTTTACTTTAAACCTTCTTAGTATCAATTCTAGGTCAGAAGTGGAGCAAGGGCTAGGGGATCTGGGTTAAGTGACTTGTTTCTGTCTCTAGGTCTTATGGCACTTTATTCATTGTGCTACCTCAGGAGTTGGCAACCTTTTTGGCCGTGAGAGCCATAAACGCCACGTTTTTTAAAATGTAATTTCGTGAGAGCCGTACAGTGCTCACAGTGCGTGCTCCTGAAAAAAAAAAATTGACTTTATGGCTCCTGCAGAAAGAGCCATACATTGCCAACCTCTGTGCTACCTGGTTGCCCCATCCCCATTTTATTAATGATAAAACTGAGCCTGGAGAAGTTAAATGATTTCCCTAAGGTCACAGAGTTAAGAATTAAGAAAACTAGAGGCAGCTAGAAGACTCAGTAGATTGAGAGCCAGGCCTAAAGATGGGAGGTCCTGGGTTCAAACCTTGCCACAGACTTTCTAGTTGTGTGACCCTGGGCAAGTCATTTAACCCTCATTGCCTAACCCTTACTGCACTTCTTCCTCGAAACCAATACACAATATTGATTCTAAGACAGCAGGTAAGGGTTTTTTTTTAATGTTTTTAAAGAATTGGGGAAATCTAAACACCTGTTTTGTGACTCCCAAATACCCAGAGCTAAGATTGAAAAGTAGTTCTCCAATTCCAAATACAGAGGACCCTTTTAACTATCCCATTTTGTAGAATCCCCAATTCCCCTCTGAGAAAGTGCATGCTCCCTCTTCTCTGCCTCAGTGGATAATAACCTGCTGGGGTTTTTTCCCTTTGTGTTTAAATAATATTGATATTTTTCACAGAGTCTCTAATCTCTGGTGTCTGGATTTCTGCAGGAAGATAAGCCCTTATCTCTGTGGGGGCAGAGCTGGGCTCCACTCGGTACCACCCATCCAAGCATCCTCTCCAGGCCCCTTCTGTTTGTCAGAACTGGACTAGCTGAACCAATGAAAAAGAGGAAGTGGTCACCCAGAGGGCACCGGGGGTGAAGAAAGAGGAAACAAGAAGAAGAAAAACTGTGGGTATTTTCCATTCTCCACTTTGGGCAGAGACTACATGCAAAGATGAAGTGGTCAGAATAAGAAAGCAGAATTGCTTGAGCTCTGCTACCCCATGACATGCTTGTGGACCAGAATAGCAAAGGATGCTGCTGGCTGCAGTGGCCTCAGCCCCTGAACTCTTATTCATGCTGCAGTGATTTGTCGGATTAGTGAGGCATCTTTATTTCACGTTTCAAGAAGGAAAAAAATATCAAACTTTAGATTCAATGAACAAAAGAAGTAACCTATTGTTTTTGTTTGTTTATTTTTAAAACTATTCTTCACTCTTAGAATCAATACTGTACATTGGTTCTGAGACAGAAGGGCTAGGCAATTGGGGTTAAGTGACTTGTTCAGGGTCACCCAGCTAGGAAGTGTCTGAGGCCAGATTTGACCCCATCTCTAGGTCTGGTTCTCAATCCACTGAACCCACCTAACTGCCTTCCCCCCAAACCTATTATTTTTTAAATGATGGTTATCATCCAATGCAAAGAATTACCTACCTATTACTCTAACACCGACATCCAAGTAAGTCACAATATTAATAGAGTGCTCTGAAAATGAGATTTGCTGGGGCAATGAGGTGGCTCAGTGGATTAAAAGTAAGGCCTAGAGACAGAAGTCCTGGATTCAAATCTGGCCCTTGTCTTAGACACTTTCTACCTGTGTGTGACCCTGGGCAAGTCATCTAACCCCAATTGCTTAGCCCTTTCCAGTATTCTCCCTTGGCATACAATATTGATTCCAAGATGGAAGGAATGGGATTAAAAGAAAAAGAAAAGAAAATGAGATTTGCATGGGGCAGTTAGGTGGCTCAGTGGATTGAAAGCCAGGCCTAGAGATTGGAGGTCCTGGGTTTAAATCTGAATCCAGACACTTCTGACTGTGTGACTTTATACAATCACTTACCCACCATTGCCTGGCTTTTATCACTCTTCTGCCTTAGAACCAATACATAGTAATGATTCTAAGATAAAAAGTAAGGAAAGGAAGAAAGGAAGAAAGAAAAGAAGGAAAGAAGGAAGGAAGGAAGGAAGGAAGGAAGGAAGGAAGGAAGGAAGGAAATGAGATTTCCAAAATTACAAGTTCTGATAGGCTGATTATTTCTAGAAATATTTGCCAAAGGGCTGTGTGAGTTTCCGTGGTGGGCAAGATCTAGCCTGCTAGCTTATTTCAGATTTCTCATCCCGGCAATAAGTACACAATAAACATTTGTTAATGATTGGCCACCACAGACAGAGCAGTAGGACTCCAACACAGGCTTCTAAGGCTGAAAAGGGTCTCAGTGAGGTCATTTCATCCATCCCTCTGCCTCCAGACGGCACTTTTGTCTTGATGTTCAGCAGACGTTCCCAAGCAGAGAATTTAATTCCACCTCAAAAGATTCCTTTGAAAGGCATAGAATAAGAAGCCTTGCTCTCCAGAAAGTTATCGACCGGTCTGAGACCTGCTTGCCAAGGACTAGAGTAGAGACATTTCCAGGGGATCCAGCCTGATATTTAAAGGAACTCAGACAGCTGAGGGAAAAGTTCCCGCCAGGTTTTTCTGCTTTGACAATAGCTGAGGGAGGGAGGGAGGAGAGGAATTTTGAAAGGGCAAGAGGAGGGAAAGCCCAGCCCAGTTTCTACCCACCTCCAAGGCACGCAGCAGTACCATATGGAATGTTAGCCACCTAGGAGATTTGGAACAGAAGGCTGAAAGAAAAAAGGACACAGGAGGCAAGGAAAATGGGGGGGGGGGGCGGGGAAGGGCAGAGAAAGAAAAGAATAGAAACTATACCCATTGAAGCCTTCCTCTAACATTATACTTGAGGTCTGTGCTGACCACCATTGAAGGTGAGACCCCTTTGTGAAGAAGAGAGCCTCATGGACCCCAGGGATGGCTCAACAGCTTTGTATTAAATTCCATTTTACAGTCAACTACTATGGCAAGACGCCTCTTCCCTCTTGTCCCAGAATTCATGGTATAGTGTGAAAAACTCAGTCCAGAGGATCTGGAGTTAGGGGCAGAACCACTCCTGTTCTTTCCTTCTTTCTTTCTTTCCTTTTTTCCTTCTTCCTTCCTTTCTTCCTTCCCTCCTCCCTCTCTTCCCTCCCTCTTTCTCTCTCTATCCCTTTCTTTCTCTTTCTTTCTTTCTCCCTCCCTCTTTCTCTCTCTCTTCCTTCCTTCCTTCCTTCCTTCCTTCCTTCCTTCCTTCCTTTCTTTCTTTCTTTCTTTCTTTCTTTCTTTCTTTCTTTCTTTCTTTCTTTCTTTCTTTCTTTCTTTCTTTCTTTCTTCCTCCCTCCCTCTTTCTCTCTCTCTGTCCCTTTCTTTCTCCTTATCTTCTGTCTTAGAATTAATACTGTGTATTGGTTTAAACCCTTAAAAAAAAAAAGCCTTTAGGGGGCAGCTGGGTAGCTCAGTGGATTGAGAGCCAGGCCTAGAGATGGGAGGTCCTGGGTTCAAATTTGACTTCAGTCAAGTCCTAGCTGAGTGACCCTGGGCAAGTCACTTGAGCTCCATTGTCTACCCTTACCACTCTTCTGCCTTGAAGCCAATAAACGGTATGGATTCCAAGACAGAAGGTAAGGGTTTAAAAAACAAACAAACAAAAAACCTTTACCTTCCATCTTGTACCCAGGGTCACACAGCTAGGACTTAACCCAGATTACCTAGTACCTGCCACTCTTCTTAGAATTGGTACTAAAACAGAAAGTAAGGATTAAAAAAAAAAAAAAAGACATAATTCAAGCACCATCTTTGAACTGAAGTCTTTCATGATTTCTCTAAATGCTAGTGCTCTCTTGCCCAAACTTCCTTATATTTAACTACTTTGTATTTGTATTTAATTACTTTGTAATTCCCATTATATTTCTGTGTGTGTATTCATATGTGTCCTTGCCTCTCCCATTAGAAGATAAACTCTTATTCTTGATACTTATATCCAGAGCACCTTGCATAGTGCCTGGCACATAGTAGGAGCTAAATAAATGGCTGTCAAGGAGGCAGGTAGGTGGCTTAATGAATAAAGAGCCACGCTTGGAGACAGGAGTTCAAATGTGACTCTCAGATACTTCCTAGCTTGTGACCTTGGGTAAGTGACTCAACCTCCACTGTCTAGCCACTCTTCTGCCTAGGAACCAATAGAGATTCTCAGATTGAAGATTTAAAAAGCAAATCAAACCTTGTTGATTGACTGATTTTTGCCTGTGTGACCTTAGGTAAATCATTTTCCTTCCTCTGAATCTCCATTTTCTCCTCTCTAAAACAAGAAGCTTAGATCAGATGATATCATACATCTCTCCCCACTGTCAATTCTATGACCATTTCTGGTTCAGTGAAATGAAGGCAATTCTTCCTGATCAATCCTGTTTTGCACTGAAGAGTTGGTCCTGTACAGTTTTGAACTGTGGGGCGTTGAAAGTAGGGAATCGTGTAGTCCAAGCCCCTCATTTTACACACCTAAGGTCCAAAGAAACGATCGACTTGCCCAGGATCATTGAGTGAGCTAACAGGGAAACAAGGATTAGAACTGAGCTCATTTGCTTTCTGGGCTATTTTCCTAGAAGTTAGTAGCCCATGGCATTTGCAAACGCATGAAGGGGCTATGATTTCATGAGTGCAGGAGAATTCCTCTTGTGGCAGCCTCTTGAGTCCTATGTGTATCCATTAGCAGTTAAATCCTAGGGCGCTTTTTGGGCAGCTAGGTGGTACAATGGATAAAGTGCTGGGCCTTGGAATAAGAAAGGCCTGAATTCAAATCCAGCCTCAAACACTTACTAGCTGTGGGACCCTGGATAAGTCACTTCACCCAGTTTGCCTCAGTTTCCTCATCTGTAAAATGAGTTGGAGAAGGAAATGACAAACCACTCCAGGATTCTTTCCAAGAAAATCCCAAATGGTGTGCCAAAGAGTCAAATGCTTCTCAACAACAACAAAAGGGCACATAGACCTGTATAACTGAAGGGAAAAAGAGAACTTGTTCAGAATGAGATGTAGAATTGGAACCCAGAACTCTATACATTATTTCCTAATCTATCAAGAAGATGGTATCCCGTGTTACTCTGTTTCGTGCTCTCGCATCTTCTCCCTGTAACTAAACAGTAACCTTTTCAAAGATAGAATTGTATCTTATATGATGGTGGTTGTTATTTCTCCTTAGAGGGCCTAGTTCTGGACTGGAGACATCAGAGTTGGCCAGTAAACACTTATTGACTTGCTTCGGAATTCAGAATATCAGGCCTTTGCCTACATCTCCCATCTAAGGGGGACTGAGCTACCGACGGCCCAAAAGGCCTGTGCGGGTCTGTGCACACTCACACACATACATAAGCCAGCCTATTTATCTTCCTAATCTGTTCCCCCTTCAAGAGGTCCCCCCAACCCTCCCGCCCCTCAATTCTCCCCCCAACCACCTCTCCCATAAAGAATGAAAGTGTCCCCCCCCAACTCTTTTTTCCCCTCTCTTTCTCTCCATGCCTTTTGCAAGGCAGTTGCTTGAGACTAATTGAATTTTCTGCCCCTGGATAGAAAGACAAGCTGTGGAGTGAGTTAAAGTCCACCATGGGGATGGGGGTGGGAAGAGGCTGTGTTAACTGGCTGTTGGGGGCCTGCTCCACCCTTAACAACAGGGGGCCGCTTCTGTGCCCTCTTGTTCCAGGGGGAGGAAGGAGGGAATATTTATTCTATTCCTTTCTCCGGACTTCCTTTCAGGTCACAGAGTGGCCCCAGCCCTCCCTTCTCCCTCTTTTGTGCCAACAGCAGCTGGTAGGTTGATGGGGAGAGCTTTGTCTTTCTCCGATTCGAACATTTCTTTACAGGGCCAAGAGAGCCCTTGACACATTCCTTCATCCCCAACCCCCTTCTCGGTTCCCGCCACCTCCTGGTCCAGATCATCAGCTCAGCCACCTTCTGCTTCCCATCCAGAGGGTGGGAAGCAGCAACTGGAGACAAGGACCCTAAGGGGAAGGGTCATAAAAAGACTGCTGTGCGTATAGGATTTGGAGGGGAAGTGAAAGAATTTGGTCCCTGGAATAGGGAACTGAGGGGAGGCGGTGATGAAGGGGAAGTGAGTGGGACAGGGTTATTGAGGGGTTACTGGGAGATTGAGAAGAGCAACTCGGCAAAGGCCTTGAATTATGGTCTGTCAAGAGCTACCCTGCATGAATGTCAGCCCAAGTGCCCTTTTGTTTTCCTCTCTATGAAGAGGGTCCTCCAAGTAGTAACTGATGCCAGGGCTTTGGACAACTCAAGAATCATAGAGTTTGGGGGCAGCTGGATGGTTCAGTGGATCAAGAACCAGGCCTAGAGATGGGAGATCCTGGGTTCATATCTGTCCTCAGATACTTCCCAGTGGTGTGACCCTGGGCAAGTCACTTAACCCCCACTGCCTAGCCCTTACTGCTCTTCTGCCTTCGAACCAGTACATAGTATTGATTTCAAGATGGAAGGGAAGGGATTAAAAAAAAAAAATCATGGAGTTTGAGCCACCTCTTCCTTCTGATACTTGATTAAGGACAAACTAAGAGAATCCTAGACCCACCCAAGAGTCTCTGATTGATTTCTGGAAGATGGAGAAGGAGCTGGAACCAGAACTCAACCCCCAATGGATCCGTGATCCCTGGAAAGGAAGCAGAGGAGAAACCAAGAAGGGACTCCCTTTGGAAGTCATAGGATCATAAATTTAAGGCTGGAAGGGATCTTAGAATTTATTTAATCCAAACCCCACGTTTTATACATCAGGAAACTAACACCCAGGGAATCTAAATAACTTGCCCAAGGTCACTCAAGTATTAACCATCAGAGGAGGGAGTCGAACCCAGGGTCTCTGAGTCGAGGACTGGTACTTTTTTCACTAAATCACATGATACAGCAGAAAGATCTTTAGATTTGGAATTGGAAGTCCTTCTTTCATAACTTCTTATCCCTGTGAAACTTGGGCAAATTATTTCAACATTCTGAGCCTTGGTTTCCTCATCTGTTTTGTCGTTCAATCATTTTCAGTCATGTCTAACTCTTCATGACCTCATTTGGGATTTTCTTAGCAGGGATACTGGAGAGGTTTGCCATTTCTTTCTCCATCTCATTTTACAGATGAGGAAACTGAGGCAAAACAGGGTTAAGTGACTTACCCAGTGACTTCACACAGCTAAAAAGTGTTTGGGGTCAGATTTAAACTCAGGAGGATGACTCCTAACTCCAGTTCTGGCACTCTATCCACTCATCACCTAGATATAAAATGTCCTACCCACTTCAGATGAAATCAAATGAGATAATATTTGTAAAGTACTTAGCATGGTGCCTGGCACATAATACATACTTAATAAATGTGCGTTTTCTTCTCTTTTTACAGGACTGGCATGAAGATCAAAGGAGAGAGTATGTGGAATAGCTTTACAAATTATAAGGCTATACCATTCTAAGGAAAAGGTTATTATTAGGGGCCAATCGAGGCACATCCTTGAGGTTTCTCCATCCTTTCGAGAGTTACCCTTAGCAGAAGGCTAGTTTCAGGCCCCAAGAGGAAATTTCTGTCCCAGGACCTTCTCAATCTAATGCCATCCTAACTAGGTACTTATTTCCCTGGGTTTCTGGAGAACCTGAGGATGTGGTTTCTTCATAGTTCAATCATTTCAGCTGTGTCTGACTCTTTGTGACCCTATTTGGGGTCTTCATGACAAAGATACTGGAATGGTTTGCCATTTCCTTCACCAGCTCATTTTATAGGAGTGGAAACTGAGGCAAACAGGGTGAAGTGATTTGCCCAGACTCACAAAGCTAGTTAGTGTCTAAGGTTAGATTTGAATTCAGAAAGATGAGTCTTTCTGACTGCAGGTCCAGCATTCTGTCTACTGTGCCACCTGGCTGCCCAACTGCAGTTTCTAGAATTACAGAATTTCAGAAGGAGAAGGGTCCTCCACTGCAGCCATATAGTCTAACCTATATTGAACAGAGTCTCCTCTAGCATGATCTGAATAAATCATCCAGCCAAAGACTTATGAGGAGAGGGACCCCACTATCTACCAAGAAGGCCAGGTTGTTGTTTTGTAATCTTTCAGTCATGTCTAACTCTTTGTGACCTTGTTTGGAGTTTTCTTGGGAGAGATACTGGAGTGATTTGCCATTTCCTTCTCTAGCCTGTTTTACAGATAGGGAAACTGAGGTGAACAGGGTAAAGTAACTTTCCCAGGTTACACAGCTAGTAAGTGTCTGAAGCCAGATTTGAACTAAGGTCTTCATGACTCCAAGCCTGATGCTCTACCCATTCCACCACCTAGCTGCCTTCATTCCTCTTCTGGATAATTCTAATCGTTAGATAGTTCTTCGTGGCATCATCAAAATTTGCCTCTTTTCAAATCCTACCCATTGCTCTGGGAACCAATAGAATAATTCTAATACTTCTTCTACCTGACAATCCTTTAAATACTTGAGAACAATCATGATGTCCCTCCTCTCCCCAGTTCCACCCCTCACCTCAGGCTTCTCCTTTCCAGACTAACAATCCTAACGTCTTTCAACAATTCTTATGACATGAACTCAAGGCCTTTCTCCATCCTTGGTGACCTTTTCTGAACATGCTCTAGTTTAGCAGTGCCCTTCCTTAAATGTGGCACCTAGAACCTCACACAGTTTTCCAGATGTGATATGAACAGGGCCAACTTTAGCAGGATTAGCCTAAAAAGTTGTGTCTCTCTTACTGTAGTCCAAGATCTAACTGGACCCATCCCAATCAAACTGAATTATAATCCACTAACCCTGTTCCCAGATTTTTTTCAGACAAACTATTATTTAACTAATTATTAAATAACTTCTATTTACTTATCTCATTCATCTTTCATTCATTCCTGCCATTTAACTTTCACTAGACTTTTCCTTTTCCTAGAAAACCCTTCTTCCTCTTCTCCCTATAACCAAAGCCAGAGCTGTTTTGTCCAAATTTATCTAAGTCCCCAGCAGGGTCTATCCCAGTGGTTCCCAAACTTTTTTGGCTTACCGCCCCCTTTCCAGAAAAAATATTACTTAGCCCCTTGGAAATTAATTTTTTAAATTTTAATAGCAATTAATAGGAAAGATAAATACACCTGTGACTATCACCGCTCTCCTGGATCGCTGCAGCACCCACCAGGGGGTGGTAGCACCCACTTTGAGAATCACTGGTCTATTAGGACCTAGATCTCCCATCTCTGAATCCGGTACCCTCTCTACTCCCATACCTACTACCTTGGAAACCAAACCAACAGTACTCAAAGAGAAATGCCACAGAGATGAATCCAGGTACAAACCATTACCATTCGCCCTACCTAAAAACCATTTCCTTTTTCCTACTACCTCCTTCTCTGGAGATGGTGAGTCATGTTCCTTATTGGAGGCTAGGGAATGGAAGTATGGACCTTTTATAGCTGAGAAGCAAATGAAACATCAAAGCTGGACTGTAACCCACCAAAGTCTCTGAGCTGGGAAAGGAGTTGGTCTAAATGGAATTGGGGGTTTAAAGCTTCTCAGCCAAGTAGAACATTGCCCTGTCTGGGAGTCACTCACTGTGGAACTGTTGACATCTCATGGGGGGCAAGGGCAGCGTGTGGCCTGCCTCAGGTTAACTTTGGGCCACTTGGGTTTAGGAGATGTTTACCATCAGGGGTCTTTTCTTTCCATCCTGACCCAGTCAGAGAAGTTAAATATTTACTATGGTCTTTAAATATTTACAGTGTGGCCATCCTTCAGTATAATAGAGTATGTGGGGGGTGCTGAGGTGCCCAGGGAAGGGAAGAGATCAGGAAAGGAAGGAGAAGGAGGAGCGGGTAGTAGACTGAAACTCATTTGACAGGGACAGGCTAATGCCAGAAAAACACTCAATGAGACAGAGTATAGGAATGCCAGATCCAATGGGTTCCTGAGTCTGGGACAAGATTAGATTCTTGACTTATGCTAGAGGTTCCCAGCTCTAGAAATGAGCTATGATCCCCTACAATGAACCACGATTTCCTTACTGAGACTATATCCCCTTACTAAACTTTCATCCCAGTACTGACTCCCTAATCTCTCACTGATAACCTCACTGTCCTACTGATCCCTCCTACCTTCCCTCTTTGAGTTCCATCTTTGACACTGAATTGCGCAGAGCCCCACTCACAGGCATGCAAAGAGCCATGATGATAAAAGCTTATCTCCAATTCTATGAAAGCCTATAATCCCATCCTAGCATGGTGCCCTCTTCCCTAGCACTCGCTGAGGTGTGGGCATTTTCAAACGAACAGAATCAAACCTCATATACATTTTATATATTCCCAAGCCAATCTTCTAGCTAAACTTTTCTTCCCAGCACCCAACATTAAGGTACACCCTCAACAAAGACCAGAGGGGTACTGAGGAACTCCTGGAAAAAAAACAAAATGAGGGTTGGTTTGGTTGATTCTGATTGAAGTTTGGAGTAAAGGGTGGAGATATGAAACCCTTTAAATTTGAGCATTAGCTGCCTCTGAGGTGTAAGGGAAAGGAAAGAGCTCCCTAAGAAGACCACCCAGGTCCAGTTGGCATGGACCTTGCTCTAGTCCCCTGTTGGCAAACTTATGCACACGTGCTACCCTCCCCCTCTCCACCACACCTGAGAACATTTCTCACATCACCAACTCCTCTGCCCAGCAGCCCAATGGGAACACTTCCTTCCTCCCCTGTCTGGAGTAAGGGTGTTGCTCACATTTGAAATGAGGGTTGCATTTTGGACACTCAGTCTCTCTAAAAGGTTCGCCATCACTGTCTTAGTCCATACCCACATTTCCATAGACTCACAGGGGTTCTTACACTGGGGTGTCTGAACTTGTGTTTTTCAGTATTTTGATCATTATACTGTATTGTAATTGTTTTCCTCTATAATCCTATATATTTGTTTTCATACACTTTAAGACATTCTGAGAAAAAAGTTTATAAGATTTACCAGATCACCAAAGAAGTCCAAGACACAAAAAAACTTAAAGACTCCTGTAGTGAAAGGCCAGTGTATACTAGGAAAGGGAAGGGCTAGTTCCAACTTCCTTGGGAGGGTGTCCTCATCTCTCTTTTAATCACATGCTTATCCTGCTCCATCCAAGAAAGAACCCTCTACACCCATGCAGTCAGCCATCCATCCCTCAACTTGGCCCACCTTCCCCAAGGGTGCCCTATGCTTTCAAGCTTTGCCTGCCTCTTTCCCTGGGTCTGATTGTACCAGGACCCTGCTCTGGGCTAAGATAATCTGTTAAAACAGTTCCTCCTAAATGACCAATGGTGGCTAATGGATAAAACAATTTCTCCTAAAGAGTCAATGTTGGATGTCCATCAATTGAGGAATGGCTAAATAAATTGTGGTATATGAGTGTGATGGGATACTACTGTGCTGTAAGAAATGATGAGCAGATTAATTAATTTTTTAAATCCTTACCTTCTGTTTTAGAATCAGCTAAGTACTTGTTCCAAGTAAGAAGAGTGGTAAGGGCTAGGCAATGGAGGCTAAGTAACTTGTCCAGAATCACACAGCTAGGAAGGGTCTGAGGCCAGATTTGAACCCAGGATCTCCTGTCTCCAGGTCTGGCTCTTAATTTGTCTACTTGCCTCTGAACAGATTATTTTTTAAAAATACTTGGAAGAAACTACATGAGACGATGAAGAGTGAAATGAGTAGAACCAAGAGAACATTATATACAACTACAGATTTCATACTTGAAGAATAACTTGTAAATGTTCACCTCCAGAGAATGAATTGAAAAATGGAAACATGAAAACTATAATCCTTATATAATATCTGTTTGCTGCTTAATGCCATCTATGGTGCAGGTTGGGGAGAGAGGGACTGGGATATCGGGAAAGAAATTCTATTAATTTTTTTAAAAAGAGTTATTGTTGACTAATGTTACTCTCCTAAGTATTATATTCCCATTTTAACCTGGATCCTCCAGAACAATAGCCTTTCCTTTGGAGTGAAGACTATGGTGGATGTTCCAGGTGACTAGCAGCTTAGGGACGAAGGTATTTGTGAGGTAAGGGAACTTGTGAAATCAGTTAATCTCCAAACAAATATTTATTTGAGCTCTTGCTACGTGCTATAGTAGAACACATGTTGGATTTGGAGTCAGGAGATCTAAATTCAAATATCTCTTCTGTGTGACCTCAAGAAAGTCTTTCATCCTCTATGGACTTCAGATTCTTCATCCATAAAACAAGGATTCTTAAAAACTCCCTCTACTTTCCTCACAGGATTGTTGAGAAGAATGTTCTATAAAACTATGAGTTGGGGCCAGCTGGATAGCTCAGTGGATTGAGAGCCAGGCCTAGAGACGGGAGGTCCTAGGTTCAAATCTGACCTCAGACATTTCCTAGTTGTGTGACCTTGAGCAAGTCATTTAACTCTTATTGCCTAGCCCTCACCACTCTTCTGCCTTAGAACCAATATATAGTATTGATTCTAAGACAGAAGGTAAAGGTTGTTTTTTTTTTAATGAAATATATCCTCTTTTTGCTTCATTCATTTATTTTATATCATTTGCCATTGAGTTCATAAGATTTTGATGCATACTCTTTCTTTTTTTTTTTTTAAACCCTTACCTTCCGTCTTGGAGTCAATACTGTATATTGGCTCCAAGGCAGAAGAGTGGTAAGGGTAGGCAATGGGGGTCAAGTGACTTGCCCAGGGATCACACAGCTGGGAAGTGTCTGAGGCCAGATTTGAAACCAGGACCTCCCATCTCTAGACCTGGCTCTCAAGCCACTGAGCCACCCAGCTGTCCCCCCCCCCCCTCTTTTTTAAAAGATAGTTTATTTTACCACATACATGTAAGATTAATTTTCCAAATAAGTTTTCTGAAGTTCTAAGTTCCAAAGTGTCCTTCTCCCTCCCTCCCTTTCCTCCCTCTTCCTGGAGATGGTAGATAATTTGATCTGTGTTATACATGTATTATTATGCAAAACATATTTCTGTATTGTTCATTGTTGTAAGAGAATACTCATATAAAACCCAAACCCCCAAACAAACTAAATTGAAAAAGTGTATGCTTCCATCTGCATTCTGACTCCAACAGTTCTTTTTCTGGAGGTGGAGAGCATTCTTTGTCATGTCCTTCAGAATCGTCCTGGATCACTGTATTGATGAAAATAGAGAAGCCTATCACAGCTGATCATTCCACAATATTGCTGTTATTGTGTATCACAATCTCCTGATTGTGATCATTTCATTCTGTGTTGCTTCATTTAGGTCTTTCCAACTCATTCTTATAGCACAATAGTATTTCATCACCATCATATCCCATAATTTGTTCAGTCATTACCCAATTGAGGGACATCCCTTTAGTTTCCAGTTCTTTGCCACTGCAAAAAAAAAAAAAGACTGCCCTAAATGTTTTTGTACAAGTAAGGTCCTTTCCACTGGTTTTTCTTTTCCATCTTTTTGGGATACAGACCAGCAGTGCCATTACTGGATCAAAGAGTATGAACAGTTTTATAGCCCTTTAGGCATAGTTCCAAATTGTCCTCTAGAATAATTGGATCAGTTCCAACTCCACCAATAATGCAGGTGCATATTCTTTAATTCTTCGTTGTGTAACCACACATCACATTGTATATGTATGTGCAATATTTAAACACTTACCTTCTGTCTTAGAATTGATACTAAGTATTGATACCAAGACGGAAGAGTGGTAAGGGCTAGGCAAATGAAATTAAGTGACTTGCCCAAGTCACACAACTAGAAAGTATCTGAGGCCAGATTGGAACCCAGGTTCTCCTGACTCCAGGTTTGATTCTCAATCCATTGTACTACCTAGCTACCCCTTTCATTTTTTTTCTTTATAGCATTGCTTTGTAGCTGTTTTTAAATTGGTCTTCTCTCTGTTCTTCCAAATTTGAGATGTCTATGCCTCATTAACAACTCTATCAACTGTTTATTCCATCTGAAGATCTTTCCTTCTTTTCTGAGAATTAATGAGGTTGTTTTGTAGCAATAGTTTGTCAGTTCATAAAGTTATTTTACTTTTCAAAAGTACTTTCCTTTGTACTTTGGTATAACTAACCCTATTTCATTATGGGTTTGAATGATCCTTGAAACATTTGACTTCTACTCACCAATAGCTCCTTCAATAGCTACAATAGTCATTGAAGTGTACTCTTTAAAGACTGTAACTGTTTCATGCTTCATATAAGGCTACATAGAAGAGATATTTGAATTTAGTTCTCCTAATTTTAAATCCAAAATGTGTTCCACTGTGCCACCTAACAAGAACTCAATGGAGTAATAGCCATTCTTTAAAACCACAGAATTAAAAGCACAACAAAAAAAGCAATGACATTCATGTGTAAGGCTCAAAATCCAATTCTCAACTAAAGATAATTAAGTAAAGACAGAAAAACCATCTTGATCTGATTTCATCTGGTCAAGGTCAGACTTCCAAGTTAGCCTAGTGTCCATAGAAGCATATACACATGATTATTACTGTAACAAAATGAAATCATATCAAAATTATTCTTATTTTAAGTAATTGATAGGACTTCATGTACCATGCATTGAAATACAAAGACCAAAACAAAGTATCTCCCTTTAAGAGGCCTCCGTTTTCTATAGGAGATATTCCAAATATACAAGTTAGTAAAATACAATGAGGAGAGAGTGCTTTTAAGTCCAAATTAGGGATGGGAGTGGGCTTGAGAGAGAAGGAAAAGATTCACATAGGAAGTGATTCCCAAGATGCTTTTTAAAGAAAGTTAGAGATTCTACAGGAATGAGATGAAAAGCTAGTGCAATCTAGACTTGGGGAACCACTTAAATAAAAGCCCAGCGAGAAGGCTTTCCCATTAAAATCTATCCTCCTCAAGGATGGAGCCTAGAGTTTGCTTGGGTGTCATATATCTTAGGTCTGATTTGAAGAGATTTCCCTGCCCTTCCCTCTCCCCTGCCCACTTCTGCCCTGGTCTAATTAGGTGACTGCCCATTCCTGCTCCTAGGCTGACCTCTCCAAGCTGCTTGCTTGGCCTACACTTCCCCTCCCTACCCTGCTGTGAGCTCCTCTTCCTGCCACCTCCTTCCTCTGGGCTTCCCTGGGCCCATGAGGCCGGCACACCCTTTCCTGCTTGGCGCACAGGGAGGGCATCAGGAGGGCACGTGCTGCTCTGTTCCCTCCAGTCTGACCTCAGGCGCCCAGGGCTTCTTTTGGTCACTTGGACTGCTCCTTAGGGCTGGGGAGCTGGAGACAAAAGCAGTAGTCAGTCAATCAGCAAGTCAGGAAACCACATGGATTGAACTCGTCCTAAGGGGGCTTTCTGTTGGGGACATTGGGAGGATAAGGACTTTAAGGAGCTCCTGAACCAGCTGGGGAGACAGGACAAAGGGAAGGGTTGTGTTTGTGTGGGTTTTTTTAAACCCTTACCTTCTGTTGTAGAATCCGTATTGTATATTGGTTACAAGGCAGAAGAGTAGTGAGAGCTAGGCCATGGGGATTAAATGACTTGCCTAGGGTCACACAACCAGGAAGTGTATGAGGCTAGATTTGAACTCAGGACCTTCTGTCTCTGAGCCTGGCTTTCAATTCACTGATGGCTCTCAATCCGCTAAGCCATCTAGCTGCCTCTGGTTATATACATCTATGAATGTATTTCGTGTAATGGAGCACTAAGACACTTGGCTTAAGTCCCTGGGGTGGGTACTAACTAGTTGTGTGACCTTGGGCAAATCATGTAACCTTGTTTACCTCAGTTTTCTCATCTGTAAAATGAGCTAGAGAAGGAAATGACAAAACACTTCAGTATGTTTGCCAAAGAAAGATCCTGAAGAGTTGGACAAAATTTAGGAATGACCGAACAACAAAAAATCTATTAAACACCTACTTAGAGCCAGGCATTGTGCTAAGCTCTGGGGATACAAATACAAGTAAAAAAAAAGAAATTAATAAACAACAGTCCCTGTCTTTGAGAAGCATCTAATGGACTGAGAGCTGGAAAAAGTAAGTTTTAGACTTCATCTAGTCTAACTACCTTTCCTGACTCCTCTGTATCCATCTTTATATTCCAATGGTCTTCTATTCTATTTCTTAACCAGTACCAGATTGTTTTAATGATTGCTGCTTTATATTATTGTTTGAAGTCTAGTGCTATGTCAATTTTGTTCATATATTTTCATGAATTCCCTTGATATTCTAGGTCTTTTGTTTTCCAGATTAATTTCATTATTGTTGTTTCTAATGCTATTAGATAATTTGGGGGTAGTTTGATTAGTATGGCACTGAATAAATACATTAATTTAGGAAGAATTATCATTTTTATTATATTGGCTCAGCCTACCCATGAGCAATTAATGTTTTTCCATTTCCCAATTGACAGATAACTCTAATAGTTTCCAGTTCTTTTCTGTCATAAAAGAATTGCTATAAACATTTTAAATATATTCACCTGCAAATTTGACATCTATATGTCATCTATACCTTCATCCAAGTAACTGATAAGAACATCAGGCAGTATCAGGTCAAGGAAAGATCTCTGAGGCTCTCCCGGCAAGTCCCAACTACACGTTGACTTTGGCACCTAACATATCTTTTAGAAATCTAAGTTGAGAGGCAGCTAGGTAGACATTTCCTAGTGGTGTGACCCTGGGCAAGTCACTTAACTCTGCCTAGTCTTTGCTGCTCTTCCCTCATAGAATCAATACTAAGACAGAAGGTGAGGGTTTGTTTTTTTTTTTTTTTAATCTAAGTTGGTTGCTTTCATATTGGGTGTGTGCAACTGTAGCATAGCACATATGTATTCACCTGTGTTAGAAGCTGTGTGAATCCACGCCAGTATCTTTGAGAGCAGAGACAGGAAGATCTGTGGCTCAGAACACTCTAGGTTGGCAGGGCAAGGGCTGGACAGACTATATCACTCAGGCTTGGTAGATGCCCGTGGTGACTTTACTTGTACATAGTCCATGACCCTTTCTTTCTTTCTTTCTTTCTTTCTTCCTTCCTTCCTTCCTTCCTTCCTTCCTTCCTTCCTTCCTTCCTTCCTTCCTTCCTAACCCTTACCTTCATTCTTGGAATCAATACTGTGTATCGTCTCCAAGGCAGAAGAGTGGTAAGGGTAGGCAATGGGGGTCAAGTGACTTGCCCAGGGTCACACAGCTGGGAAGTGACTGAGGCCAGATTTGAACCTAGGACCTCCTGTCTCTAGGCCTGGCTCTCAATACACTGAGCTACTCAGCTGCCCCCTTCCATAGCCCTTTCTATCCTTGCTTTTGGTAGAGTAGCAATTGTCGGAATAAAGAATGTTGGCCTGAAATCCTGCTGTTGTCCTGACAGTTTCCTAAAATAGAAGCCCAGGAGATAAAGCAGGGAGTTTTCTAGAGATTACAGCAATAAAGATTCTCCTCAGCTCTTGGTTAATAGAAATGCAGTCTTGATTATTGCTGGGATTTTCATATATGTGTTATATGTATGAATGTGCACATGTGTACCACATATAAGCAATTCTGTGCCAATTGTGGGCATATTCCAAAGATGTTGGGGAGGGATACCACTGACAGGGATATCCCTTCGAAGTCAGGATATGGTCCTTAGCCTCGTCAGATGTTAACTTTCTTTAGTTTGGCTGAAAAAGAGATAAAGGGAAAGAGAGCAAAAGAGCAAAGATGCTAGAGTTAGAGAGGAGGGAAGGGACAGGGCTTTTTATGCCTCTTCAAATCACTCAAGAGGGAAAAAGAGCAAGCAGAATTGGCGGGGCTTCTAGCCATCTCTTTTCCCAGTGGAGAGATAAGAAAGAGAAAGAATATTATAAATAGAGATCATTTGGGTAAGCTTCAAGCCAACAAAGGGTCAGGGGGAACTAGGAAGGCAAAGGAGCTATCCCTGGGGGCATTTTTGTACCATCAAGTCATGTTGGGATCTTTCCAGAAGTCTCATCATTCAAACCTTAGATTACAACCATTCTTTCTGTTTCCAGCTGCCTCCATAAAAGTTGGAGGAGGATTCCCAACCTAGACCTTTAGATCTCGAACCCTTCAAACAGTCTCCTGTATTCTGATTCTTCCAAAAGCATCCTAGTAGGAGTGGATGCCAGCCTTCCCATATCTTTTCCAGAAATGTACATTTTATATAGAGAGGCTACCAACCTTATTGATAATTATTATAATCGCAACAAGCCTTCCCATTACCAGAGGCAACCCAATGTCCTAAAAAGAGCAAGGCTGTGACATTTACTTGCTGTGTGGCCATGGGCAAATGACTTAACTTCTCTGAGCCTCAGTTTCCTTACCCATACAACCTAATAATAAGGCCTTATCTATGCCACAGGGTTTTACAAGTGAGATAAAGTTTGTAAAACATTTCTTCACCTTAAAGCTCTCTTGTTATTATTCAGTTGTTTCAGCTATGTCTGAAACTTCGTGACCCCATTTGGGGTTTTCTTGGGAAAGATACTGGAGTGGTTTGCCATTTCCTTCTCCAGCTCATTTTGCAGATGAGGAAACTGAAGCAAAAAGAGTTGAGTGACTTGCCCAGGGTCACCCAGCTAGTAAGTATCTGAAGCCAGATTTGAACTCAGGAAGAGGAGTCCTCTTGATTCCAAGTCCAAAGCTCCATCCATTGTGCCACATAGCTACTCCAAATATATATATACATATATATACATACAAACATACATATATATGTGTATATATGGAGTATATTTTAATTTATATATTATATATTAATAATGTCATATAATATAAATAAAAACTATATAAACAAATTGTTTTTAAATATATTTTCCTAATTACATGTAATAATTTTTAACATTTGTTTCCCACAATTTGGAGTTCTAAATTCTCTCCTTCCCTCCATTCACACCCTGATATGACAAGCAACTTAAATGAGTTATTATTAAGGGGCTGACAGAAATGATGGTGACAGAGAGAATGATGAACATGAAAAGTGGGGAGACTTAATTGAATCTCACTTCAATGTTTTAAACATTTGTAAACAAACAATTACATATATACTTTCTATCATTGTTATAATTATCAAAAAAATTATAAAATCATATGTAATAATAAAATAAATAATATAAAATAATGTAAAAGCAATGAGATTATAAAATATACATTTCTGGAATAAGTATGGGAAGGCTGTTTTCCACTCCTACCAGAAAGTTTTGAAAGAATCAGAATAATATGTGTATAATTATATATTTTTATCTTTATAGAATATATTATATTATTGCAAATAAATATAATATATTAACATATAATATATAGAACATATGTTATTTGTATATAGCATAAATATATATGATATTATATATAAAATTTTTTTACCTACCTTCTTAGAATATTG
>NC_058130.1:209904301-209915427 GCF_016433145.1 Gracilinanus agilis
AGGGAGGGAGGGAGAGAGGGAGGTAGGGAGGGAGGTAGGGAGGGAGGAAGGAAGGAAGGAAGGGTGATAAAATAGAATGATCAGATAAAGCAACTTAATAGGTAATGATAAATGAAGGGGCAACTAGATTGTACAGTGGATAGAGAGCTAGGCCCAAAGTCAAAAGGACTTGGGTTCAAATCTGGCCTCAGACACTTCCTAGCTGTGTGACCCTGGACAAGTCACTTAACCCCATTGCCTAACCCTTACCTTTCTGTCTTAGAGTTGTTACTAAGACAGGAGGTAAGGGTAAAAAAAAAAAAGAATGAATGAATTAATATGTAAGAGGAATATTTATGAATGATGACAAGATCAAGGGAATGACCATCTTTGGATGTTGTTGAGTTAGAGTGAAGAAGTAGATCATGAGTATTGAGAAACTGAGAAGTTGGGGTGTTTGAGGAAGTATCCTAGGACCCTAGGAGGAGGGCAGGAGTTGGGGTAGAAAGACATTTAGAAAGCCAGGCTTTCTAACTAAACTCCCTGAGGAAGGCAAGATAGCATTCTGGGAGTTAGTAGATAACAGCTACTAGAATCTGGATTGGGCAAAATTATGTGGACAATATGAACCTCAGGGAAAAAGATTAATAATAGCAACCTACATCTGTATAACACCATGATGAAGATGCTCCTTACTGATGGATGATATCTATGACAATGCTGATGTCAGTGATGATGTTTGCTGCTGATGGTGGTAATAAAGGTAAATTCTAACCAAACTACCTCTTAAAACCTCCTAGTTCCCTTTAATGTTCAGTTCAAGATTTTTTCCTTTAAGAGAACTTTCCTGATTCCCTCTGTTATTTGTTCCTTCCCCAGACACTCCATATTTTATATATGTGTACATATATATATATATATATATGTACACATATACAGTTGCTTTTCAGTTATTTCAGCCACATCTGACTCTTTGTGACCTCATTTGGGGTTTTCTTGGCCAGGATACTGGAGTGCTTTGCCATTTCCTTCTTTGGTGCATTTTACAGATAAGAAAACTGAGGTAAACAGGGTTAAGTGACTTGACCAGAGTCACACAGCTAGTTGGTGTCTAAGGCCAGATTTGAACTCAGGAAGATAGTCTTTCTGACTCCAGGTCTGGTCAGCATCCTATCCACTGCACCAATACATTCACTACACACATACACACACACACACTCTCTCTCTCTCTTCTCTCTCTCTCTCTCTCTCTCTCTCTCTCTCTCTCTCCATATATATATATATATATAAATGTATCCGACAGCATGTATATATATAATGTATACAACCTGTGTGTATATATAATGTATCTGACAGCATCTCTATGTATACATAGTATATACAACATATATCTGAATATATAGTGTATCTGACAGCGTGTGTGTGTGTCTAATGTATACAACATATATCTGTGTTTATATAATGTATCTGACAACCCTGACATTCCCAGCTCACACCTACACTCAAATGGTCCCAACACAATGTAACTGTAATTGTTCAGTTTAACCTGAGAAGTCATTTGAGTCAAAACTGCTGAAAACTGTCCTTGCTCTTTGTTGCCAGCCTGTCACAGTCGGGACTGAATAAATGCTTGCTGGTTGACTGGCTGATCCTAGTCCTGTCAGCCACTTCTCGTTGTCTGACATCCCCCAGGACTGGGGCTGTAGACCGGCTCTACATCTAATAATGTCCAAGGGTTCCAGGGATTGGCTGCAAAGCAGCCTCAGAGGGACAATTTGTGCCTGTAGCATCAGGTTCAAAAGACCCACATCCACACCCTTGCTTGGCTTTTTATTACCTGTGTGACGTTGGGCAAATCATGTACCATTCCAGTTGCTCCATATAATCAGAATAAATGAGGAGAATAACTAATAATAATGGGAACTTTCCATGTGTTTAAGTTTATAAGAGACATTATCTCATTTGTTCTTCACAAGAAGTCTGTTGGGGTGTGTAGGGTGTTCAGGGAAGACCAGTACCTCTGGGGGGAGGGCTTAGGGCTACTCATTCACCTTTGGTGTCTACCTGCCTCCTAGCTCTCACCTGCGGCTCCAAGAAGCTGTTGACATGTACAGCGGCCACATCCCAGTAAACCATCTTGGCAGGTGAGCAAAACCAGGCTGATAGACCATAATGCCGTTAGTGAGTCAGGGGCATGTGGAGATTTCCCCCTGAGGAATGGGCAGATGACAACAATTTATTCCAACAGCTATGAAGGGGCCTGAAGTAGGCCCTAGTAGGGTGCTTGGAGCTTAGTAAGACATTGAAGATGCCAAGGTCATTCACTGCATCCCAGCCCATCACTGGCCATCTTGGCTTTTTTCTTGCCAATGGACTTCAATGTCTCTGGAGGACTAAAGCTGACTTTGTGCCACTCTGCCTCACTTAAATCCAACTCACAAGTGAAGACCTTATTTGTATTGTGATGTCATGGGTCCTCTTTGAAAATGAAGGACAATCGACAACATAAGTACAGAATAAATACAAAATAAAGACAAGTTAGGGCCTTGTGACCCTGGAAAAGTCACTTAAGTACTCAGCGCTCAAGGCAAGTCTAGAAGATGATGGATGTTGACCTACATGAGTAGAGGAGAGTCTCCTCATCTAGGATTGCCTATGCCAGTGAAATTCGAGGTCCAGGCCCTCTCTCTATTTCTATGGATCCTTTCCCACTTTTCTACACTGAGTTGGAGGTGAAATCAGGGGACTGTGGAGAAATGACAGTAGCTTGACCCTTTGGAAACATTACCTAGTGACCTGTAATCCTGGGTAAACTGTTTCACCTTCACTGGCTTGTTATTTCAGAGACCTTCAGCGGCCTCAGCATCTGGGTTAAGGCTTTCTTTTTTCTCTTCCCCACATCATTTGGCACTCAAATGGAAGAGTTGAGGGAGAACAAAGGATAAGTTCTAGCCTGGGGTATCCCCCTTTTCCAAGAGTTCCCTCAACAGCAGATCCCACTGTCCTTTCTCTTTTGTTTAGTGGAATCCCAGGGCCTCCAAAATCCTCAAATAACTTCCAGATCTTTCATCTAATTTAATTACTGGCCCCTTTCTTTCCTTAATCACCCAGCCTCTGTTTATAAACACCAGTGAAGACTCCCTGCCCCAAGGCCGCAACCTGAGAGCTTCACCTCCCATCTGGAGAAGCCATTATGTCTCAGCTTGCCAGATGTCAGGGGAAAAAAATCCCACCCTTCTGGAAGGCTGGGAGCCACTGTCCTGCTCTCCTCCACCAGGGTGCCAGACTAATCTTCTAATGCATAGACATGCTCATATTACTCTCCTGCTCCACTGCCTTCCATTGATCTCCATTTACCTAGAAGGGAGTTCCAGCCTCTTAGCTTGACATTCAAGGCCAATCACGATCTGGTTTTCCCAGTTTATGGCATTTCCTACCCAATAGCTGAGTTCCAGCCAAACTGAATTGGTTGCCCTTTCCCAGACTCCCATTCATTTTTTTTTTTAAACCCTTGTACTTCGGTGTATTGTCTCATAGGTGGAAGATTGGTAAGGGTGGGCAATGGGGGTCAAGTGACTTGCCCAGGGTCACACAGCTGGGAAGTGGCTGAGGCCAGATTTGAACCTAGGACCTCCTGTCTCTAGGCCTGACTCTCACTCCACTGAGCTACCCAGCTGCCCCCTCCCATTCATTTTTTCCTTGTGGGCTGGGTAGCACTGATGTAGCCTAGTACAAGGTGCATTAAGAGGGGGGTGGCTTCCGAAGTGCTAGACTCACTGTCCTCTTCCCAGGTCAGACCCCCACTGGATGACTGTGTTCAGGGTTTGGAAAGAATATTCATGAGCTGTCAAGGGTAATTTGTCATTCAATCATGTCTCATTCTTTATGGCCCAATTTGGGGTTTTCTTAGCAAAGGGTCAAGCTACTGTCATTTCCCCACAGTCCACTGACCCCATCTCCAATTTTATTTAGAAAATCAGGGTCGTTTGCCATTTTCTTCTCCAGCTCAACTGACAAATTAGGAAATTGAAGCAACCAGGGTTAAATGATTTGTTCAGGGTCACACAGCTACTAAGTGTTCAAAGTCAGATTTGAACTCAGATCTTTCTGACTCCAGGTCCACTGGTTTATCCATGACATCATTTAACTACCTCAGGAGCCTTGAGTTCAAGTCATATAGGGATCAATTGAAGGTTAGCCTGGAGAAGACTCAAGGGAGACATTAGGAGTATCTTTAAGTATTGAAAGGGCTGCCATGCAAAGACAAGATAGAAGGCAGAACCAAGAACAATGAGTAGAAGTTGCTAAAAGGCCAACATCAGTTTGATGCCAGGATTAATTTACTAACCCATAGAGCTGTGCAAAAATAAATGGGCTCAGGGACAAATTGATAACTTGGTGGTTTGAGAGTCAGGCCTAGAGACAGGAGGTCCTGAGTTCAAATCTGACCCCAGACACTTTCTAGCTGTGTGACCCTGGGCAAATCACTTAATCCCCTTTGCTAAGCCCTTGTTGCTCTTCTGCCTTAGAATCAATATATAGTATTGATTCTAAGACAGAAAGTAAGGGTTTAAAGAAGAAAAAAATAGAGAGAGAGTTGAACAAACATAAGGTCTTCTTAAGAGGACACAGGATGGGGGCAGCTGGGTGACCCAGTGGATTGAGAGTCAGGTCTGGAGATAGAAGGTCCTGGGTTCAAATCTGACCTCAGATACTTCCTAGCTGTGTGGCCCTGGGCAAGTCACTTAACTCTTCACTGCCTAGTCCTTATTGCTCTTCTGCCTTAGAACCAATACACAATATTGATTCTAAGACAGAAGGTAAGAGTTTAAAAAGGAAAAAAAAGGACACAGGAGCATGTGCTACTAGAAAGAGCTTTGTACTAGTAGTTGGGAGATCTGGGTTCTAATCCATGTTTTACCATTAATTTGATGTAAGATGCCTATTGGTTCTAAGATGGAAGGCAAGAGTTTAAAAAAAAAAAGATAATATTTGTTAAGCTCATGCTTATTCCAATTAAAAGTCAAAGAGAACTTGGAAATCAACTCATCCAAATCACTAACTCTAAAGATGATGGAACTTAACACAATACTTGGCACATAGTAGGCATTTTAAAAACAAAAACAAAAAACCTTACTTTCTGTCTTAGAATCAATACTGTGTGTTCTTTCCAAGGCAGAAGAATGGTAAGGACTAGGCAATGGGAGTTAATTGACTTGCCCAGGGTCACACAGCTAGGAAGTACTTGAAGCTAAATTTGAACCCAGGGCCTCCCACCTCTAGGTCTGGTCAATCCACTGGGCTACATAGCTACTT
This sequence comes from Gracilinanus agilis, assembly GCF_016433145.1. Taxonomy (NCBI): domain Eukaryota; kingdom Metazoa; phylum Chordata; class Mammalia; order Didelphimorphia; family Didelphidae; genus Gracilinanus; species Gracilinanus agilis. The sequence goes on from NC_058130.1 coordinate 209,909,597, forward strand.
CAGACTAATTTATTTTTCAAAATCAATTTTATATTGTATTTTTTCCAATTACATGGAAATTTTTAAAATAATTTGAATTATAAATTTGCTCCCATTCACTCTCCCTCTCCTGTCATTGAAAAGGTAAGCAAATTTAATAAAGATTATACATTAGACTAACTTCTTTATGCAAAAATCTGGTTAGTCACTTCTCCACTCAAAATCATTCAGTGGCTCCCATTACTCAGATTTCAAGCTCTTTAGCCTAATATTCAAAATCAGATGCCAGCTGACACTATCTTACCTTTCCAATTTTGTGTCAAAGCACTCACCACCAAATCTAGTAGAATGCTCTAGCAAAGTCCTTCTCACCTTTGAAAGTCCAATTCAAATGTCACCACCTCTCAGAAGCCTTCCCTGATGCCCTAGTTGGAAACATTTCCCCCCATAGAATTTCCCTTAGGGAAAAGATGTATGATTTCATTAGTATCTCTCAGAGAAGGCACAGATGAGGAAACTCTCTCTCCCAAAGTAGCTGGTCACTTTTTCTGCAACTTAGGATCTTAGAGCAGAAAGAGGTTTATGTAACTTGTACCAGGTCACACAGCCAGCATGTGGCACAGACCTGACTAGAATTCAGGTTTTCTTGGTTCTGAGGCTGCCTCTCTAGCCCCGAAGACCTTTCTTTACCCTCTCAAATCTCACCTTGCACTTTTCTTTTTTTAAACTCTTACCTCCTGTCTTAGAATCAACACTGTGCAATTGGCTCCAAGGCAGAAGAGGGGTAAGGGCTAGGCAATGGGGGTCAAGTGACTTGCCCAGGGTCACACAGCTAGGAAGTGGCTGAAGAATAGCACTTTTTAATGTATTTAAAACATCATTACATATTCATTAGCTTGACTATGTCCTATGTCTTATCACCTTCTAGGCTGAAGGCTCCATTAATACAGGATAAATCAGAAAGCCAGGATAAAAATCTAAACTTTGTGTTTCCTCCCCTGCCTGGTATGATGCTCTGAATACAATAATTGCTAGATGGTACAATGGCTGGAGTGCCAGGCCTGGAGTCAAGAAGACTCCTCTTCAAATCCATCCTCAGACACTTTTTAGCTGTGTGATCCTAAAAAAGTCACTTCACCCTGTCTGCCTCAGTTCCCTTGTCTGTAAAATGAGCTGGAGATAGAAATGCCAAACCACTCTAGGATCTTCGACAGAAAAAAACCCAAATGGAGTCATGAGGAGTCAGTAGAAAAAAGTACTGAACAACAAACTGGAGAGAGAATTCTCCCTTCCGGTTATTCCTTCAAAAAGGTCATCCCTAAGGAAATTCAGAGACATCTCCTAATTGTTAGTTTGTTTGTTTTTTTGCCACTTTCTAGATTAATGGCCAGGAAGAGGTTAATTAACACTCTACATTCTGTTGTTTTCCTCACATGGGACTCCAGACCATTCCTTTGGTTCAATCTACTGAAAGCCCTACCTGCTACCCGAATACCACTGGATTGTAACTTTAGCCATTTGGACCAGTCTCTTAATTTTCCTATGAGGAAACTGAGGTCCAGAGATGTTAAGGGATTTGTCCAAAGGTCCACAGTAGTAAGTGCCAGAAGCAAGATTTGAACACAGGTCCTTACTTGACCACACTTTGTCCTAGGAACAGAAGCTGGGGCTGAGAATCTGGAGTCTGAGGAACCAGAAAAAAAGAGGAGGGAAGACAGGAGGTATCAAGGGGAAAGGGAAGACCTCCAGCCTTTAAACTCTCTCTCTCTCTCTCTCTCTCTCTCTCTCTCTCTCTCTCTCTCTCTCTCTCTCTCTGACACACACACACACACACACACACACACACACACACACTTGTGCATTTACTCAGAGACCAAAAAAGGGCAGCAAGAAAACTTGCCCCAAAAGCTAATACTTAACCTAGTCCACACACAGACACATGTACTCCCTAGCCACCAATCCTCCTTATCCCTCCAATTTGACAAAGATGGTTAACCTTTCTCTGAATTCTCTTTGTCTCTTAGTCAACCTCCATTAATACTATTCTTCACAGCCTCCCAGGGACACCTACAGGTTCTTTCTGGCTCCCTTGTTCATGGTTAATGAGAGACTGTGCCAACTTGTGGAAAGAACATTAGCCATGAAGTCAGAAGACCAGGATCACAGATTGAGAGCTTAATGGGACCTTAGCGTCTTATTCCTGACTCTTGCTAGCTATGAGACCCTTGATAATTCACTGAGGTAATGCTCTCTGCCTCAGTTTCTCCATCTTTAGAATAGGGATAATAATACCGGCAAGACTGGGTTGTTGGGAAGAAAACTTTTGAGCCACATAGAAACTTTTTGAGCAGGGATGGAGGGTGGGAGGAGAGGAAGGAAAAGAAAAATATATTTTTGTTCATTGAAAAAATATCTGATTAGAAAAATAAACATAATCTTTGGGAACTAGATCAAAGGGTTGACCTCTCCCCTATCTCCCACCCACCTGAAGTTCCCCTCTTACTGTCCCCCTTGTCTGTTTGCCTTAATCTCCACTGAAACACACATACAGACATATGAACACTCACACACTTGAATACACACCTAAATTTTCGGGGTTACATGGTCGGAGTATTAGCACAGGACATTTCCCAACAAGGATAGCCTTCTTTTTAAAAAAAATGTTTAAACCCTTACTTTCCATCTTAGAATCAATATTATATATTGGTTTCCTAGCAGAAGAGCAGTAAGGTCCAGGCAATGGGGGTTAAGTGACTTGCCCAAGGTCACACAGCTAGGAAGTGTCTGAGGTAAAATTTGAACCCAAGACCTCCTGTCTCCAGCCCTGGCTATCTATCCCCTGAGCTACTTAGCTGCCTAAACCAATTGTTAAAAATTTAACAGCATTCCACTGCAAAGAAGCATCGGACTTTAGTGCTCAAAGGGAACTTTAGGTAAAAGGTCATCCAATCCAAACCTCTTACTTTAAAGGGAAGGGAATGGAGAGCCCTGACAAACTGAATGATTTGTCCAATGTTTCACGGTTGATCAGAGGCAAAACTGTAAATGGAACTGAGGACTCAGAGGTTTCAGGGTTAAAGAGATTTTAATGCCAGCTAGTCTAATCCCTTCATTTTACAAATGTGAAAACTGAGGCACAGAGAAGAGAAATGTCTTGGCCAATCAGAACCAGTTCAAAACATCTGTTTGTGCTACAGTCTCTTTAAGGTTTTCCCCCTTATACATCATTCAGATTCTCCCTGAAACAAATTCCCACATGGAGAGATTTCATCAGCCATGCAAGCTGCTGGGCTCTGTCCATGTACTAGAGTCTCCATTCCATATGCTTAACTAACAAGAAGATCCAGACCGGTGTTAGAGAACCTACGGCACACGTGCCAGAGGAAGCTGCTCTCCTCCCCCTCTCCAGGTGCACCTGAGGACATTTTTCACATGACCAGTCCCTCTGCCTAGCAGCCCAATGGGAGTGCTTCCTCCTTCCCCTGTCTGGGATAAGAGGGTGGCTCATATGTATGAGGGTTGCAGTTTGGGCACTCAACCTCTAAAAGGTTTGCCATTATTGATCTAGACTGTTTAGGTTACCTGGAAAATTCAGATCTGAGATAAAAAGGAGGCTCTGTTCAGCAATCCCACAAAGCTGTCTTTACCTCCAGAGAGTATAATAGGAAAGATGAGTTATTATTTTATATTTTAAGTATTTATTTCTATGAACTTATTAACCCTTTAGGTGTGACTAAGTAGATAGAGTGCTGGGCCTGACATCAGAAAGACTCATCTTAAGTTCAAATCTGGCCTTAGACACTTAATAGTTTTATGACCTTGGGCAAGTCACTTAACCATGTTTATCTCCATTTCTTCATCTGTAAAATGAGCTACAGAAGGAAATGGCACACTGCTCTACTATTTTGACCAAGAAAACCCCAAATGGAGTCATGGAGGGTCGGACACAACTGAAAAACAATCACAACAATGTAAAAGTAGTCCCTCAACAGAGCACATCTACTTACTAGAGCCCAAATGGTGGCTATAAAGAGAACTGGGAAGCAGCAGAGAGAGCAGGACCCACCAGCATCATGAAATCATTGGGGAAGAGGAGAGGAAATGATTGAACAAGAACAACATAAACCCTTTATCTTTTAAGTGTTTCTTTTGTGTTAAAGGAAATAAAGAGCTGTGCTATGGATCTACTTGGTATGTTGGCTTTCCCTTCTAGAAAGGATCCTATTAAGAGACACCTCAGACATGAATCACTCCTAAGCTTTGTTTTAGGAGTCTCTCTTGAGTTCTACTGCAAGTCAGGGAATAACAAGCCTGATTCTTCTCACTGACATCAGGTTCCTCCAGGACTGAATCCAGTTTACCCGAGTCTAAACTCTTGTGGGAGAGGGCATCCTCCTGGACCATAATTAACATCCATATACCTATGTGTGTGCATTTCACCTCCCTCGATTAGATCATAAGCTTCTTGATGGCAGTACTGGTCTTTGCATCTCCAGCATTAACACAATGCCTGGTACAGAGCTGTCCCTTAATAAAATACTCATTGATCAATTGCAATATGTCCATTTGAATTTATTAACAGGTAATACTTATGTTATTATAAATATAAGCAGTTAGGTGATGCAGACCTTAAAGATGAATACTCATCTTCTTGAGTTCAAATCTGGCCTCAGATACTTCTTAGCTTTGTGACCCTGGGCAAGTCACTTAACCATGTTGGCCTCAGTTTCTTCTTCTGTAAAATGAATTGGAGAAGGAAATGGCAAACCACTCCAGTGTCTTTGCCAAGAAAACCTCAAACAGGATCATGAAAGAGTTGGACACAACTGAAAAATGACTGTATGATGATGAATATTTATATAATGTACTATATACTATATATTATAGTTAGCTTATATATTTTATTTTATATAAAATATATTTATATGAATATATTTTACATAAATATGTTATATATTTATATGTAGATATATACTATACATTTGTATATATTTCTATTATATTTGAATTTGTATATTATATTTCTCTCTATTATATTTATTATAATATTTATATGTTTATATATAACATCTTATATATCATTTCATCAGTCACAACTACTCCATGAGGTAGGTGATACAATTCTTTTATAGAAAAAGAAGCTGAAATCCAGACATACTAATGGTCACATACCTCATAAATGGAAAGTGAGGATTTGAATCCAGATCTCCAGACTGTATGTGGGTGGGTTGAATATTCTGCTTATCCTTAATTATTTCCAATTCACAAAGTCTATTATTAACAAGTTAGGTAAGTGCTGGGCCCTGAGGGCATGAGACCCAAGAAAGTACATTTTATTGAGAAAGTAAATAGGGAATAGATAAGGAAAAGTCAGAAGAGGAAGGAATTCCCCAAATGGAGCTTTGGGAATATTCAATGCTTGAAAACCAGGAAGGGCACTGAAATATTCTCCTCCTAGGCTCAGTTCAAGGATCTGAGATATTTCCCTGATCCCAGAAGATCATACCTGGTATCAGGCTTCTATCTAGGTCGGTGTCGACAAAGATATGCCACGTGGGCAGAGCCACTCTGTTCCCCCTCTTTCCAGCACCCTGCATGCCCCACCCCTCTGTCCAGTGGACCAAAGCAAGCACTTCCTCCCTCAGTGCTGTCTAGTACCAAGGAGGCAATAGAGGTCTTGAATTTGCCCTCTGGGCACTCCAACTCAGAAAAGGTTTGCCAATGCTGACCTAGGTTGTGTCTCCAGAGTAGAGTATAAGCTACTTGAGGGCAAGAAATGTGCCATTTTTCTTCTTTATATTCCCTGAGTTTACCTCAGTGCTCTGCACTCAACATGTGCTTTTTGTTTTTTT
>NC_058130.1:209924531-209954677 GCF_016433145.1 Gracilinanus agilis
AAGGAAGGAAGGAAGGAAGGAAGGAAGGAAGGAAGGAAGAGAAAAAAGATAGAAGGATGGATGGATGGATGGACATGCAGATGAACAGACAGAAGGATGGACTGAAGGACAAATAGATCGGTAGATAGATAGGACAGATGGAGAGAGAGACAGAGAGAGAGAGACAGAGAGAGAGATGACCATGTTCTTGGCATTGAGCTAAGGGCTGGGGACACAAATACAAGAGAGTTCCTACCCTCCAGAATTTTACCTTCAAATGGATGAAGACAATACATTTAGGGCATGGAGGTAAAAGAGGGGAGAGTTGAGAAGGGAGGCCAAGCAGCAGGTGAGGAGAACATGGCTGTGGTCCTGCCAAAAATGATAGTCTCAGAGGAGTAATTAATTAATCAGAACAGTTCCTCAAAACCTCCATTTTTAAAACTTAAATGGGAAAAATAATTCCTGCCCTGTGTTCTAAAGAGGGATGCTATGGGAATATGTGAGGTGTTAACATATGAAAGTACTTTGTACATAGAAATATACTGGCCACATGTGAGGCGTTATCATTATAATCATCCTTAAAAATTAGGAACATCTTGGGGAAAACAAGAGAGAGGAAGAATCAGAATCCAACAAATTGGAAAGAACACTCTTCCTCCTCACTGTCCAGCTTGCACTAATGCTTCCCTGCCCACCAGCATCTGGAGCTTATTTTTCTTATCTCTCATTCTAATTAGAGTTAGAAGGGATTTTAGAGATAGTCCAGGGCTTCTTTAGCTTTTGGTGTCATAGACCCCTTAATATTCTGATGAAGCCTATGGGCCTCTTCTCAGAATGTTTTTCAGTGCACAAAATAGGTAAGAATAAAAAGGAAATCAACTTTACTGAAATATGGGTATCAAAATTTATCTTTTTAAATCATTAAGAGAGGCAGTTAGGTGGTCCAGTGGATGGAGAGCCAGGCATGGAGAAAACTTCCTAACAGTGTGACCCTAGGCAAGTCACTTAACCCCCATTGCTTAGACCTCACAGCTCTTCTGCCTTGAAACCAATACTTAGCATTGGTTCTAAACTAGAAGGTAAAGGTTAAAAACAAAAACACAGAGTTATGGGTTCCATAAGAACCTCTGCTAGTAGTAGTAGAAGAAGTAGAAGTAACAATAGCAGCAACAGCAGGAACATTTATATCCCAATTTACTACATTATTGAAGTTTACAAAGCATTTTGCAAATATTATCTTGTTTTGTCCTTAAAATAACTCTGGGAGGTAAGTGTTACTGTTCTCTCTATTTTACAAATGAAGAAACAAAGTCAGAAAAAGATCAACTCTGAGAGTAGGTTTGAACTAAGTTCTTCCTGACCCCCAGGCTCTATCTATGCTGTCTCCTAGTTGCCTATAGGATCAGAAAATTAAGACCCAGGTTCATGAAGGATCTTGCAGAAGGCAGCTCCTCAAGGCGGTATTAGAATTAGAACCCAGACCAATATGTTTCCTTCTTTGCTGCCCCTCCCTTCTTTCCTTCAGGACCTCTCCCACAGAGATTGAGATTACATTCTCTAATTTGCTTCTTTATTCCTCTGTCTTCTCCTTCAATCCATGTAACCTGTGAAATTAATGTCTTAGCTTGCTTGTGGAGCAGCTAGATAACTCCAGGACTGGAAATGGGAAGTCCTGGGTTTAAATTTGACTTCCTACCTGTGTGGTCCTGGGCAAGCCATTTGACTCCAATTGCCTAGCCTTTATAACTCTTCTACCCTAAAAATGATATTTAGTATCAATTCTAAGACAGAAAGTAATAGTTTTAAAATTTTTTAATGTAGCTCGCCAAATTCTGTTCCCATGTTCCTCAGCTGCAGTAGCCCTGTATTATATCTTTAAAGGTCTTACTCTGGAGGCAAGGAATTCTGGACTCTACCAGAAGTTACTCAATCATTTGTCCATTAACACCAGGGTTCTTCATTCCTTTTTCCTGTGCCTCATTAATACCCACCAGAGAGTCATGTAAGGCAATATTGAAGTTCTACCTGCAAGAAGCTCTCAAGGTCCTGCAAGATGGAACCTTGGCTCAATGCTCTAGCATCATAGGAATCTCCCTGGTCTGCTCAACAAAAGTTGACCAATCTTAGTCTTCTCCCCCATGTTCTTGAAGGACTCCAAAACCCAAAGCATGAGTATCTGCTCCATAATCTAGCACTTCCTCCCTTTCTATTCTAGATTTACCCATCCTGCATTAATTTTCCCTAAGACATGGTTCTCTGGCAGATAACATTCTGCAGATTCATCAATCCTTGCTAATGTGACAATGACTCAGTGCCTTATACTATTTGCTCCAAAAATCTTAGTGCAATTTTAAACCTTAATAACTTCAGAAGCTATAAATTCTACAAATTTAATGAAAACAAAATTCAAAAGGTGAATTACTTAAATTTTTAAATGTTAACATATTATAAAATTCAACAGAAGCTTCATTTTGTGCTATATACACTACTCTAGTCAATTTTCAAACTTTGTAAAAACTTTCATGAGAGGCTGCTCAGTGACTGAAAGGATTGCATTTGTATCCTGGCCTTAAGATCCTCCCAAGAAAGATTTTGATGCATACACAAGAGTTTGAATGTCATCCCCACAAGAAAAAGGCTGGTGGAGAGAGATCAGGTGTCTGAGTTGGCCAGGCACCAACACACCTTGTCACATAGGAAATGCATAATGACAAGATGTGCCATTTAAAGAAACCAAAATTTTAAAATGTCATTGAAAATTCACCACATTAAAGGAGTGTAAATGAAATTTGAATATTTAAATATTCAACTGAAGGTTTCTGTAAGTTTGTAGCATTTATACTTCCGAAGTGATTCAATCTTAAAGCTGCACTAACATTTTTGGGACAGGCTGTATCTCGTTGGAGCAAACTGTGAGGAAAGATTCACCTTCACAAAAGAGGTCTATCCAGGCAGCTAGGTGGTTCAGTGGAGAGAGCACCAGGCTCAGAGATGAGGTGCTGAGTTCAAATGTGACCTAGCTTTGTGACTCCGAGGAAGTCATTTAACCACAATTGTCTAGCCATAGCCCCTCTTCTGCCTTGGAACCAACACTTACTATTAATTCTAAGACAGAAGGTAAGGTTTTAAAAATGAGAGAGAGAGAGAGAGAGAGAAAGAGAGAGAGAGAGAGAGAAAGAGAGAGAGAGCTATCTGTTCCCAAACATCTCCTCTCATAACCTGCTATGATGACTAACATCCCACTATTAGAATCATAAAGCCTAAGAGCTAGTCTAGTCTAATCTCCTCATTTTATGGATGAGTAAACTGAGACCCAGGGCAGCTAGGTGGCACCACAATATATAGGGTGTTAGGCCTAGATTCAGAAAGACTCAGCTTCCCAAATTAAAATCTGGCCTAGACACTTACTAGCTGTGTGACTAGTGTGGGCAAATCATTTAACTCTGTTTGCCTCAATTTCCTCGTCTGTAAAAAGAGCTGGAGAAGAAAATTTTGAACCACTCCAATATCTTGGCCAAGAAAAACCCAAATAGCATCATGAAGAGTCACACGTGACTGAACAACAACAACAAAAAAATGAGTCTTAGAGTGAGGATATGACATTCCAAGATCACACAATTAGTAGGTGGCAAAGGTAGGACAAGAATCCGTATCTCTGAGCTTCTGACATTTGACTCTACCTCTCAGTCCTTGGGATCACAGAATTCAGAGATTTAAAGTTGAAAAGGGCTTTAGAGGTCATCTAGTCAATCCCTTTGTTTTACAGATGAGGAAACTGAGGTCTAGAGAAAATAAACGACTTGTCTGTGGGTCACACAGGCACTGTCCAAGAGAGTGTTTGAACCAAGGCTTTTTAAGTCCACATATCTGCCCCTCTTTCCACTGTCGTTTTGAGCTCCCCTAAACCCTCCAATTAAATTAAAGTAACAGATTAGTCCATTAGCCCCCATTGTCATATTATCAGAGACAAAGCCATCTGATTAGCCAACTCTTTCCTACCAAGAGGCAACATCCTAGAGAAAAAAGATCCTGGATGTGAAAACCTTGAGCAAGATAGTAGAAAGAGCTAGATGATCAGGCAGGCAGGGGCACATTAGGCACTAAACTGGGGCACACTAAGAAGTTGCTCAAATTCTGTAAGAGGTCAGAAGTAGAATGAGAGAGTCAGAGGGGTAGGCAAGGGGCTGGTGGAACACAGGCAGTGGGTTTCGCCAGCCCCTTGCCCATAACTGCACTATTGATTGGTTTGATTGATTGAGGGCAGGAAAGCCCAAAGACAAACACCAGTGCAAAGGCTTTCTAAACTTTGCTTCCCTTCGCATGCCTAGCATAGTGTTCCGGATACAAGCAGCTCTTACTGAATGTGGAATGGACATATGAATGAATGAATGAATGAATGAATGAATAGATGTCTCCCTGTCTCCATCGTTTACTTCAAACCCCTTGTTTTCCTGAAATCTAGAGCAGAAGGGTGCAGGATAATGAATCTTTTGGTTCCTGAGTCTGGTCTAGGGAAGCCTGCCAGATTAACCACAGACTTACCTTTCCAGTTCTGATGAATTCTAGTGAATTCATCATAATGAAAAATTGATTCTAATGAATTTTTACAAAACATAGCGATTTTTTTTCCACCAAGTCCCTTCTGGGCTCCACATTTCCAGATGGATGAGCCTACTTTTAGCCCTTCGAGTTTTGCCCTATATTTTCCTCATCCATCACAATCTAGGGAAATGGTTAAATCCACTTTGCTGTTGAATTAGTTATATCTTCTGACATTGGGAAGAAGGAAAAGGATGGTAAAGAAAAGAAGGCCTAGAAAAGTTAAGCCACTTTTCTAAGGTCACAAAGCACAGATGTAGAAGAAAATTAACCAACCCACCCTATCCCACCTCTTCAGCCTTTATTCTATTCATTTTTTGACTATCACTTGCTGGCTGAGTCTGTCCTGTGTCCAAGAGGACTCCTTAGCCCTGGAATTTGCCCTACACACCTCCCCCATGGAGCCTTGGGCCCTGATGATTTCCTTGGGTCAAGAACTGACCTCACTCCCGGCCCAGGAGCTTTTCCAGATGTGGGGGAAGCACCTCTTGTTTCGAGTACAAACTCCTGAAAAATGTTCCAATGGAGCCAGCCAGGGCTGAGGTATGTTCCCAGCTGCCAGAATCCTGGGAAATGTGCCTTAGGGCGGAAGGAATCCAAGCCAGGACTTGGGGAAAGAAGCAGCTCTGGCCAAGAGTGGGACCCCAGGACTCCTGCAAGGCCACGAAGTAAGTTCAAGTTCAGTTTCCCACTTCAATAAATCAATTAACCAACCAATCAGTCAGTCAACAAGCATTTATTACTATGTGCCAGGCTAGTGGGAATCAGGATTATCAAAATCAAAATGGAAGAAAACCCCAAAATTTCAAAACTAAAACCAGACCAAAAGAACACCTCAGAAAGGATGTCCCAGTTTTCTTACTTTCTATGATAATATAACAATGAATATTTCTATTGTACATTAAGGTTTGCCAAGAACATTACATACTTTATTTCATTCAGTCTTCACAGTGACCTCATGAGGCAGATGTCACAATTACCTTCATTTTAAAAATAAGTCCCAGAGCAGTGACTTGCCCAGGATCACCCAGTTAGCAACTGTCTGAGACAGGATTTGAAACTAATTTTTCCCAATTTCAAGTCCAACATTTATCCATTACTCCAAAGTAGCCTTTTTGAGCTTGCCAAATACTGGACAATCCTTAAACCTGGAGAAAAGCCCTGTAAATTAAATGCTGAGGTGTTCAGTCATTTTTTCAGTCATATCCAACTTTTTTTTTTTAAACCCTTACCTTCTATCTTAGAATCAATACTGTATATTTGTTCCAAGGCAGAAGAGTGGTAAGGGCTAAGCAATTCAGGTTAAGTGACTTGTCCAGGTTTACACAGCCAAGAAATGTCTGAGGCCAGATTTGAACCTAGGACCTCCCATCTCTAGGCCTGGCTCTCAATCCACTGAAGCACCCAGCTGACCCCTATATCCAACTCTTAATGACCCCATCTGGGGTTTTCTTAGCAGAGATACTGGAGCGGTTTGCCATTCCCTTCTCCAGCTCAGTTTAGAGATGAGGAAATTGAGGCCAACAGGGTTAAGTGACTTGCCCAAGGTCACCTAGCTAGTAAGTGTCTGAGACTCAATTTGAACTCAGAAAAATTAGTCTTCCTGCCCCTAGGCCTGAAGCTTTATCCACTGTGCCACCTGGTTGCCCAGTGTCAAGAGACTTGGATTCTAATACTGGTTTCACTATGATCTTGAACAAATCATTTCTCTGATATTCAGTTTCCTCATTTGTTAAAAAAAAAAATGGGAGAGAAGTTTTAGATTAGATGGCTTCTGAGGTCTGTGGTCTCTAAGTCTGTGATCTTCTAATTTCTCCATTCCTTTCTCTCTTTCCATTATTTTTTTTAAACCCTTACTTTCCATCTTAGAATCAATACTGTGTGTTGGTTCCAAAGCAGAAGAGCAGTAAGGGCTAGGCAATGGAGGTTAAGTGACTTGCCCAAGGTCACCCAGCTAGGAAGTGTCTGAGGCCAGATTTTAATCCAGACCTCCCATTTCTGGCCCTGACTGTTAATCCACTGAACCACCTAGATGCGCCCTCTTTCCATTATTTTAAAATTCTATGTTTTAATATTTATAGCAGTCCTTTGTGGCAAAGAATTGGAAACTGAGGAAATGTCCACCAATTGGAGAATGGCAGAACAAATTGAGCGATATGTTGGCGATGGAACACTTTTGTGTCAAAAGAAACGATGAACAAAATGATTTCAGAAAAAGCTGGAAAGATCTGCATGAACTGATGCAGAGTGAAATAAGCAGAATCAACTGTGAAAATGTGGCTACTCTCAATGCAATGATCTGGGACAATTCTGAAAGAATTATGATAGGGAATGCTATCCATCTCTAGAGGAAGAACTGTTGAGTCAGATGGATGCAAAATCATCCATCTGATCATCCATCCATCTATCCATCCAAAATCATCCATCAAGATCAAAGCAGACTGTCTTTCACATCAGTGTATTTAGGGTTTTATTTTGGGGTTTTGGTTTTCTGTGAGCATGCTCATACAACAATGACCAATATAGAAATGTCTTTTGCATGATAATACATGTATGGCCCAGAAAAAATTCTATATTTTAGAATCTATTACATGACCAGTCCTAGTGGAAGTATCTATTATTTATATATCAAAGATTTATTATGTTTCCAGCATTGTGCTATAAACACAGCTAAAGACAAAAGAAAAAGAAGGCTGGTGATAAATCCTAAGTAGTTATTATTATTTTGTGAATTCTCATGTTGTGCTATTAATATTTTAAAGAACAGAATGTAAATAATTCAAAGTTACAAGTTTTATTTGAGGTTCATCTTCATGTTCTGTTTATTTATTTATACTTGTTGAGATTTCCAAGATGCTTATAATAAAGCATTAAAAAAAAATAAACTGTATGACCCAGCCTCTTGAGTGCTGGCAGAATTCATCAGGAGGAGATAGTGATGGCTGGGATGCTCTGAGCAGGCTCCCCACCCATTCTGGGCAAGGGATGGTGAGAAGGAGCAGACAGCTCCTTGGGGCACCAAGGGGTTTGAGGGGTCCCTGGAAGAGGCTGGTCTATGTTCAAACTCTATTATAGCTCTTTTGTTATATAGTAGAGGAAACTGAGGTTTAGGGAAGTGCCTTGCCCAAGTTCATTTGGCAAGTTTTAAGGAAAGGCCACTGGATAGATTCTGGAGCCTTAGGAAGAAATATTGCTCTGTTCCTATTTGCAAGTGATTTCAGATGAGCACTTAATTTCTCTAGGCCTCAGTTTACTTGTCTTAAAGCAAGGAGGTTAATAATCCTGAGGGTCCTTCCCAATGATTAGGATAAGGTCTATGCTTGGATCATATCTTTCCATCCAGTTTTAGTTCTGGTCACTCTTGAACCTAACAAAAGTAAGTCCCCATGAGTGCCCCCAAAGGATTCAAGCAGGATTCAAACCAAGATTTCTTTACTCCCTACGTGTGTGTGTGTATATATATATAAAACTCTCCATTATAGTGGAAAGAGTGCTGGATTTGGAGGAACTGGGTTCAAATCTCAGTCTTGCTCAGTTTCCTCATCTGTAAAAGGAAGGGCCTGGAGCAGATGACCTCTGAGGTATCTTTCAGCTCTAGGTCTATGATCCTATCATCCTTTGCATTGTTTCTGGTATTCTAATAAGGGAAGGAATGTCTGTGGCCTGGATCTCCAGGAATTCTCCCCTTCTGGGGATGAACCCATTTTTCTTTGTGAGGATTGTCCTACTCATTCTCTTCTCTATAGAATCCAGGCCTCCCCATCTCAGAAACTTGTCCCTTTGGATCCCCTTTGCCCTCCTATGACCCCCATCAGTGAGTTCTTCCAGGATCAGCTGGGTGGAGATGCCCATCTACTTTCTCAGCTCCTGAGAAAGTCAACAACCTTAGCCCTAGAACCTCCTGTTGGGGATAATGTGCCCTGTCTGAGCTGGCCCCCTTGGGCAAAGTAGCGTATCCTGGTTACTGGTGCCCAAACCGCATATCCTGGTACTAGGGCTGGGGTGGGACCCAAGCTGTCTGGCCCTAGTCCTAGCTGCTGACAGCCCAGCTCTGTTGACAGGTCAGCCTATTGCCAGGAGGCTGTTATAGGTACTGTAGGGCCCACCCACTCAAGAGCTAAAGACCTGAGGGTATGTGGGGGGAAAGGGTGGGGAGGCTGGGAAAAGAGCTCAGCTCAAACAACCTGTCAGTCTAAGTCAATATTTGTATTCAGTTCATTTTGGCAGCTAGACCCACACCTGCCTCCAGGTGAAAGGAGAAAGGAGGGCCCAAGAAGGGCCCAAGAGCTGTCCTTGATGTTTGACCCTCATGCCCACAGAGCTCTAAGCTGAAACTGAGATTCGGCTTCCTTTGGTGGTTCCAAATAGGAAAGCTCTATGGCTCTTAGAGGTAAGAGGTCCTCAGAGATATGTGTCTTCTATCATGGCATGAGCAATATGAAAATATATATTACATGAAAGTATAGGTATAATCTATAGCAGGCTATTCTCTGCCTTGGGAAGTGGGGAGAGGGCAGGTTGGGAGAAATCCAAATTTCAAAATGTCAAAAAACAATGGTCAAAAATTGTTTCTACATATCACTGAAAACAATTTTTTTAATTGGAAAAAAATAAAAATCTACAAAAGAAGTCTTCATAGAATAAAGAGCTTTTTTTTTTTTTTTTTTTTTGAGGAAGGAGGAAGTGACCATTCTGGGATCATGAGTCGTATGACTTCCTTCACCTCAGTCCTCATAAATAATGAATGAATGAAAAACCATTTATTAAGCACCTACAATGAGCCAAGAAATGGGCTAGATATCTGGAATGAAAATGAGACAGTCCCTGCCCTCGAGAAACTTACATTCTCTAGTCCATTTTGCCATTGGAGTGACCTCTTCTCCCAATCCTTCCTTGCCAGTGATTCCTTCTGTCCAGTTACAGTCCAGCTATACTCCTGAGATACTTCTCTGATCTCTACCAGGTTGGGCATCCATGCACACACTAGGGACAAAGACCTGTGGGGTGAATGAAGGAAATGAAGTTTCTACAATTTTTATGGCGTGTGAGTTTCATTCAATTGAGAAGTTTTTTTGCTCACCTTTCACAGGAGCACCCCTCAAATGCCCAGCACTGTTTTCTAAGACACAACGCCCAGTCGAGACCCAATCCAAGGGGGCTGTGTGGCCCAACTTTGGTTGGGGTAGGTTATTTAATTACCTGCAGAGGGTATAAATATATAATAGGCTGAAAATTTGAGAAGGATCTAGGTAATTTCAAAGATGATAATAGAGTCAGAAGACTTATTTAAGGGAAGTTAAGGATTTGGAGGGTGATTGCCCTCCTCTCCCCTACTTGACAGTAGAAAGAATACTAGATTTGGAGTCAGAGACCCCTGTACTGCTGTTCCTAATCTTCGTGTCCTTGGATACTAATAACAGTAATAATTATTACAACTATATCAATAACTATTATAACTAGCATTTTTATAACTTTAAGGTTTACAAAGTGTTTTATAGTATTATCTCATTTAATCTTTATAATATTTCTGTAAGGGAGATACTGTTGGGGCAGCTAAGTGGCTCATCGGATTGAGAGCCAGGCCTGGAGATGAGAGGTCTTGGGTTCTAGTCTGGCCTCAGAAACTTCCTAGCCCTGCGACCCTGGGTAAGTCACTTAACCTCCATTGGCTAACTCTTTCTACCCTTCTGCCTTGGAACCAATACATAGCATTGATTCTGAGACTGAAGGTAAAGGTTTTTTAAAAAAAAGATAGGTACTATTATTATCTCCATTTTTCAGATGAGGAATTTGAGTCTAAGAAGAGTTAAATAACTCCCCCAGGGTCACTCTTCTGGTAAGGGCATAAGTAGGATTTGAATTCAGATTGTTCTTGACTTCACACCCTATATCTGTGGTGGCGAATCTATGGCATGGGTGCCAGAGGGGGTACTCAGAGCACTTTCTGTGGGAACCCATACCATCCCCCCAGCACAGAGTTCTCCAGAATTCATTACTAGAAAGCCAAAGGAGCACAGGGCTGGAGTGTTCCCCTCCCCCTTCCCTGAGGACATTTCTCACATGACCCACCCCTCTAAAAGGTTCGCCATCACTGCCCTATATAATACAGCCTCTGACTGCTAACATTGCTTGGACAGATCCCCTCACCTCTAGGGCACTTAATTTCTCCATTTAAAATGAGATTTTGAATCGGTAATAAATAAATAAATAAATACATACATACATAAATAAATAAATAAATACATATTTTAAAAAAATAAGATGAGATTTGGGAATAGATCAGGGGAATATTAACCTTTTTTGTGCCATGGACCCCACTGACTATCTGGTGAAGTCCTTTACAGATTAATGTTTTTTAAATAATTGAAGGAAATACTCAATTGAAGTTAAAAGTAAGTGAAAATAAAGATATAATTTCTTACCATTCAAATTCTTGTGCCTTTGACAGAAACATATCCAATACTGAATTCAAGAGACTGAATAATTGAACTCCAGAGAAGCAAATATTAGAGGGATACTATCTGACCCATCCTGGGAGGGTGGGGTGGCCAATTCATATATTAAGAATTATCCTTCCTTCCAAACCCTTAACTCCCAACTCCCTAATGTAGAATACTCCCTTCTATTAAAAGGCCCAGACTGGCTTCTCAGGATGCCCTGAGTCAGCAGAGCCCAGGACTAAATCCTGTTGTGATCTGAAAGAAAAAACAAAAACAAAAAAAAAAAACCAGGCCCTCCAGCTTGCTCACACTGCCCATGGTCAGACAAAGAGGACTAACAGATTCACAACCAGAGATCCCTGCTCTTCCAGAATACATACAGATAGGGACAACCCCTGGGGCTCGGAAAAAGCCATCCCATCCATGGACAACCAAGACCACTGTGAGCATAGGAACTCACCCTTTTGAACTTCCTTCTGAACAAGTCACCTGACTTGCCCTCAGTTTACCCACCTGTAAAATGAGGATAACACACCATGCCCCTCTCTGAGTAGGGTAGTGCCATCTTTCTAGTCACTTTCAAGTCCCCAGTCTCTGTATCATCCTTGATACTCTTTACTCTCACTCTGCCCACATGTCCAGTCTGTTGCCAAATCTTATCATATCTTCTTTTACAACCTCTCCTATATGTCTCTTCTTTCCATTCTCATGACCATTGCCCTAGCTCAGTCTGTCATCACCTCTTGTCTGGACTATGATGATTGCCTCATAATTGCTCTCCTTATTCCAATCCAACCTTTACTTAGTTATCCAAATAACACAAGCATAACCATGTCATCTCCAGCCCCCCCAGCAATGAGCTCACTGGCTCTCTACTAACTCCAGGATCAAAATAAAATGCCATGTTGGGCAATTACATCTCTTCACATCTTTGCCACTTCCTACCTTTCTAGCCTTCCTAGTCTTTTCTCCCCACTTCCCTCATCTGTGCTATATAATTATATGACATTCACATTACATATAATGTTATCTATAACATGATGTTATAGATAATAATATAATCTATGTAATAATTTATAATACTGGCCTCTTTCCAGTTAGTTTCTCAAACAGCTCCTACTACCATTCTCCCAGTTTTTGCATTGACTATCACCCATACCTGGAATGATTTCCCTCCTTATTTCTGCTTCTTCCTTTCAAGATTCAGCTCAACTGTCAGCTTCTGGAGGAGTCCCCCCATCCCTTTTAGTGCCTTCCCTGCCCAGATTACTTTTATCTATTCTGCACAAATCTTATTAAGGTCCTCCTTATATTGGCTACCCTTCAAGATGAAGCTCCTTGAGGGCAGGGACTGTTTTTTAAATTTTTCCACCCTTTTCTTTGTATTTGTATATGGCAAATATCCAATAAAATACTTGTTGACTATTTCTGTGATCCCATCTCATTACAATGTGGAAATAATGCATCTCATTGTTTCTGTATGCTGGATCTGACTTCTCTAGAATGGAGAATGCTAATCTCAAAAATGCAACCATCAGCACACAGTCTTGTGACATAGTGCATCCTATGTAGGTCTATTTCCAGTCTCTGAGATTGGAATTAGATGATCCTAGGGGACTAGCTGAGTTGTTTCCACTGGCTTCTTTTGGCTACTATTGCCCTTTTTCAGGGGCCTATGCACTCTCCTCTTGTGTCTGAGACTGTATAGGGAGGCATGCTCATCCACTGACCTCCCTGACTTTTTTTTTAAACCCTTACCTTCTGTTTTTTAATTCTTACATTCTTTTTTAAACCCTTACCTTGTTTTTTTTTAACCTTTATCTTGGTTTTTTTTTAACTTTTACATTCTGTCATTTTTTAACCCTTCTGTTTTTTAAACTCTTACATTGTCTTTTTTTAACTTTTACTTTCCATCTTTTTTTGAACCCTTACCTTGTTTTTTTAACTTTTACATTCTGTCTTTTTTAACCCTTCTTTTTTTCTGTCTTTTTTTAACCCTTCTATTTTATTAAACTCTTACATTCTGTCTTTTTTTGAACCCTTACCTTGTTTTTTTTTAACTTTTACATTTTTTAATCCTTTACCTTCTATTTTTTTAACTCTTACATTGTGTCTTTTTTTTAAAAAACCCTTACCTTCCATCTTTTTTTTGTCATTCTTAGAATCAATATTATGTATTGGATCTAAAGGAGAAGAATAGTAAGAGCTAGGCAATGGGGATTAACTGACTTGCCCAGGGGTCACACCTAGTTTGTGACTAGAAAGTATCTGAGGCCAGATTTGAACCCAGAACCTCCTGTCTTTGGGCCTAGCTCTCAATCCACTGAGTCACCTAGCAGCCCCATAAGGTCATATTTAAACCCAGGACTTCCTGTCTCCAGGACTAACTCTCTACTAAGCTACTTAGCTACCCCACCAGTTTTTTTTTAAGGTCTCAATTAAAATTCCATCTCTATGGAAAGCCTTCTCTAACCCCTCTTTATTTCAGTGGTTTGCCTCTTTTAATTATTTTCTATTTATCCTATCTATAGCTTGCTTCATATATATGTTTACACGTTGTTTCTCCTATTGGATTGTAAGCTCTTTGAGGGTAGGGATGATCTTTTGCTTTTTTCTGTATTCCCAGAGTTTAGCACAGTGCCTGGCACATGGTAGGAGCTTAATAAATGTTTATAGGTTGGTGAATTATTGCCACTGCTTAGTGTGGGGCCATGGTTCTCATCATCCATAGATACCTTCTACTTAATAAGTGCTCCCCATGATGCAACCCCAAGCATGGCTGCTCTGCCCAAGATACTTTGATAGCATGACCTTAGGGCCACTTCAGATGTTTCAGAACTTCATGGCAACTTGGTCAGGTATGAATCAGCAAAAAGAAAACCACAACTGAGACAGTATGGGGTGGTTCAGAGGCCATCAAGTTAAAGAGGTGTCTTTCTAGCATAAAAATACTAATCATATTTACTCAGAATTTGAAGGTCTATGAAACGCTTTCTTCATAGGAAGTATAAATATTGTACCTATTTTACAGACAAGTAAAATGAAAAATGAGGTGACTTGTCCATCATCACACCCCTTTTTAGTGTTAAAGCCATCATATTAAATTATGAAATCACAGACTATGAGAATTGGAAGAGACCTCAAAGGTTATCTAGTACGACCATTAAACTGTTTAACTCCTTGAGAACAGGGATGGTCTTTTTTTTTTTTTTTTTTTTTTTTTTTTTTTATAGCTCCAGAGCTTAGAACAATGCCTGGCCCATAACAGGAGCTTTAAAAATGGTTATTAGGGGCATCAAGGTGACACAGTAGTTAGAGTGCCAGGCCTGGAGTTGGGAGGATTTGAATTCACATCTGGCTTTAGGAACTTCCTAGATGTGTGACTTAATGTCGCATGTCACTTAATCCCAATAGCCTAGCCCTTATCCTTCTAGCTTCCCTTGCCCTTCTGTCTTAGAATTTTTTTTCCCATAAGTCCCTTATTTTATTTTATTTTATTTTTTTAGAAAAAAATTTTTCCATGGTTACATAATTCATGTTCTTGCTCTCCCCTTCTGCCCCCCATAGCCTACACGCATTTCTACTGGTTTCTTCATGTGTCATCAATCAAGACCTATTTCCATATTATTGATAATTGTTCTAGGGTGGTCATTAAGAGTCTACATCCCAAATCGTGTCCGTATTAACCCACATGTTCAAGCAGTTGTTTTTCTTCTGTGTTTCTGCTCCCACAATTCTTCCTCTGAATGTGGGTAGTGTTCTTTTCCATAAATCCCTCAGAATTGTCCTGGGTCATTGCATTGCTGCTAGTACAGAAGTCCATTACATTCAATTTTACCACAGTATATCAGTCTCTGTGTATAATGTTCTCCTGGTTCTGCTCCTTTCACTCTGCATCAATTCTTGGAGGTCATTTACTGAGGCAGAAGGGCTTTAAAAGGTGGTTATTAACAGGCTTAATCTTGATTTTATTACAGCTCTTGAGCCAGGGAGAGCCCACCATTTCTTTAGATAACACCTTTCATTTCTTGATATCTGTTGATCCATTCAGGTGGGGTGGAAGAAGACCAAGTCTAAATATTCTATAAGAGATCCAGGAGTGAGAACAGAGACAAGGCAAGGAATAAGGATACAGAGGACAGGCAGCTAGTTGGTACAGTGGAGCCAGATCTGGAATCAAGAGGTTCTAGGTTCAAATTTGGCTCCTGAGACTTCCTAGTTGTTTAGTCTTTGCCTTTCTGATTTAGAATTGATAATAGGTAGAAGGTAAGGTTTTTTTTTTGTTTTCTTTCTTTTGAAAACTCTTACCTTCCGACTTATAATCAATACTGTATATCTGTTCCAAGGCAGAAGGGTGGTAATGGCTAGGCAATGGAGGTTAAGTGACTTGCTCAGGGTCACATAGCCAGGAAGTGTCTGAGGTCAGATTCAAACCCAGGACCTCCCATTCTTAATTCTCAATCCACTGAGCCACTCAGCTGCCCCCAAGGTAAGAATTTTTTTTTTTAAGTTGTGGAGGTAGGGTCAGTAACTGTCAGCACTATCCTGACCTTTGATATTTGCATGCATGGAAGTTTTGTAGGCTGTTTGTAGCACTTCCTCTGTTCATTGGTCCACACCTGGACCAGCAGTGGAGACCTGACAAATATGGTAGGCAAAACTATAACCCAGGAATCAGGAGACTTGAGTCCTTATCTCTACCACAAATTGAGTAATCTTAAGGATTGGTTTAGATGATCTCTAAGGTCTCTTCCAGTTCTAAAAGTATAATCCTATCTTATTGTAGGAGGTCAAAGTAACCAGTAATTACAGCCTTAGTCTCTGCCCTAAAGGTATCTACAATTTGATTTTATTTTGATCTGGCTGGCTCACTATTTATTATCCCTCTGACTAGATCTGTAACTAGGGTGCTGACATCAGGATTTTCCCCTAAGAAGCTCACAGCCAGAGGGATAAAGTCTGTCCTCAAGATCCCCTAAAAACTTCCACATAAACCCTGCTCTCTCAGCCAACCCCACCTCAGAGTCTAAAGAGACACACACAGGTCTGAGAGATGGTTGCTTTCTCTCTCTGTCTCTGTCTGTCTCTGTCTCTGTCTCTGTCTCTCTCTCCTCTCTTCTCTCTCTTTCTTTTTCTTTTTCTTTTCCTTTCGTTTCTTCCTTCCTTCCAAAAAGGCCACACACCTAGTAGATATCTGAGGTCAAATTTGAGCCCACAACTTCCATCTCTAGAGCTGGCTCTCAATCTGCTTATTTCTAGGTACAATTGGACCTAGAGTTAGACTGTCCTTTGAGACACTGTATTATGACCCTTCTAGAAATGGCCCTATCTATTATCTGCACAATTAGAACCACTTAATTTTGCCCTGTAAGTTTAGCTAAACTCCCACTAAATCTAGCCATTGCCAGGGGAATAGAAGATAAAGGAAAAGGCTACATAGTAGAAAGATGACTGACTTTAGAGTCCAGAGATGTAAGTTCAAGTCTTATCTTTGAAACTTATTGCTTATGTGGCCTTAGGCAAGTCACACAATTTCCCTGGGCCTCATTTTCCTCATCCTTAAAATAAGGAGGAGAAAGATGGACTAGATGGCCTCTGAGGTCCTTTACAAGTCCCTGCGAGCCTTAGGACGATAGCTCTGAGTTAACAGCCAGATTAACAGTCTTAATACATGCTCTATTCTGAGTGATAACTGATATTTATTTAGCACTTTTGGCAGTTAGATGTCACAGTGGATAGAGGACCAAACCTAGAGCCAGGAAGATTGATCTTCATGAGTTCAAATCCCACTCCTAAGACATTTACTAACTGTGTGACCCTGGGGAAAGTCACTTCACCCTGTTTGCTTCCATTTCCTCATCTATAAAATGAACTAGAGAAGAAAATGGTGAAACACTCCAGTATCTTTGCCAAGAAAACTCCAAAGGAGATCACAAAGAGACGGGCGGGCACAACTGAAACAATTGAACAACATCAACACTTTAAAGTTTGTAAAGTATCTTACCTACACACATTATCTCATCTGAGTCTCAACAGCCTTGTGAGGTAAGTATTATCAGATATTATTCCCATTTTAAAGATGAGGAAACTGAGGCTTAAAGAAGTTTTACCCATAATCCCACAGCTATCAAGTGGCAGTGGCAAGATCTGAACTAAGGTTTTTCTGATTTCCCATCTTGTATCTACTATACTAGGCACTTCTCTGCATTATGGTACTCATGATTTGGGACCTTCCTGCCCGAAATTTATACCCTATTTCCTAGAGTTAAATATTTCCTTTCTCCCTTCTCTCTCTCTCTCTCTCTCTCTCTCTCTCTCTCTCCTCTCTCATTCTCTCTCTCTCTCTCTCTCTCTCTCTCTCTCTCTCTCTCTCTCTCCCTCTTTCTCATCTCCTGTAGTCCTTGTTTTTATTCTTTTGGAACTAACATCTTGCTGTGCCTCCCCAGTTTCAGGCCAACCAGGGACAGAAAGTATATCCATGAATTTTCATATCTATAATTGTTCTCTGCTGCCAGACTCACCATATTCCAGCTGCAGTGCTGAGAAGGTGCCCTTGTAATCAATAGCTCAATACCTATTTGTAGAAATGTGTTTAATTGAATTGACTGCTCCTTTGTCTAGTGACTGAGTCCTCTGCCAATCACTCAGCCAATCGGAGCAATTCTGGTTGGTCTAGATAGTCCTACTCCCAGTTGAGCTCTATTTAGGACAAAAACATGAGGTCTGTACTTGATCCTTATCCTCCCAGCCCTCCCAGCCACCCTTGAACATTCCTAAAGTCAGTTTCTCCAAATCCTCCCAAGGGACATGGCCTGTAGTCAGAGGTGTGCTGGGGCCTGGCCATTCTGGTTCCATTGTTAAATTTATGCCTCAGAAATGAGCAAATACTACAAACTGGGAATTGATTTATTGTTTGGTTGATTGTCCAGGCTTAAGGAAGTAATGAAGGAAAAGTTTATAATGGAGATTAAATTTAAAAGTGTTTTGTGAGGGGCAGCTAGGTGATTTTGCTGGATAGAGCACCAAGACTAGAGAGGTCCTGGATTCGAATTTGGCCTCAGACATTTATTTCTTAACTATGTGACCCTGGGCAAATCACTTAGCCTCAATTGCCTTGGAACTGATAATTAGTATCAATTCTAGGGCAGAAAGTAAGGATGTTTGGGGTTTTTAAAGTATTATGTGTGTATATTAGATATATTTTGGAGAGCCAGTTGTTAAACATTTTCCAGTAGACCACTGCCTATAAACCCAGTCCACATGCCCTGGCAAATAGCATCTGCATGACCCAGGCAGGATCAAAAAATACACTGATATACATACATACTGAACAGACTGAGCCATATTCAAGCTAAGAACACAATAAGCTAATGTAACACTGTCTTGGCTACATTGACTCCAGCATCACCAAGGAGTTCAGGATGCTAAAGACGAATGCCTGCTCAGGGGCAGCTAGGTCATTCAATGGATTGAGAGACAGGCCTAGAGGCAGGAAGTCCTGGGTTCAAATCTGCTCTCAGACACTTCCTAGCTGGGTGACCCTGGGCAAGTCACTTCACCCCCATTGCCTAACCCTTAGCGTTCTTCTGCCTTGGAAACAATACACGATATTGATTCTAAGATGGAAAGTAAGGGTTTTAAAAAGAAAAAGATAAATGCCTGCTTGTTTGGAGCAGAGGATGTACAATTTTCCTCGTCTACACCAAACTGGGGAATTTTGCCGGACCCTGAGACTAGGAAAGGGGGCTGACATGACCTTATTGTCTTCTTTCATCCTAAGGGATTGTAGGAAAAAGTATAGCTGAAGCAGTCTGTACAATGGTAGCCACAGAGGGCTCTCTGGCCACCCCGGAAATTGCTGAGGGGACTACAGTCATGAGATCACCTGCACCAGAATCCAAACCCAGGGCAGAATGAACACAGGGCTTGTGAAACGAATCCCTCTGCAGTGCAACATCCCACTGTCCCCCCAACCCCCTTTCTTTCTCTGTCTCCTCTCTCTGGAATGAGTGAGAACCTCACATTTCCCCTTAGATTGTTTAGAGGCTTATTCTTGTTTCGAAAAAGTCTGTTTAGGACAGTCCTGAAGGACTTAGGACAAAGAATATTCCCCACCTCCAGAGAAAGAACTGTTGGAGTCCATATGCAGATCAAAGCATACCATTTTTCACTATAGCTTATTTTGGTTTTTATTTGGGGATTTTGATTCTGTATGAGTATTCTCTTACAAAAATGACAATATGGAAATATGTTTTGCATAATAATACATGCATAACCCAGATCTAACTGCTCACCATCTCAAGGAAGGAGGAGGGAAAGGATGGAGGGAGACAATTTGGATCATATAACTCCAGAGAATTTATGTGGAAATTTGTTATTACATGTAATTGATAAAATATCTTTACAAAAAATAAAAATACACTAATAAAGATTTTTTAAACTAAAAAATAAAAAAGACTGTTTACCTTTTTTTATTTAAATGTTAGTTTTATCTCTCAGGTCAGCACATTTTGATAAAAATGGTAACAAGCAGGGTTGCCAAACTGAATATTATTGTTTGAATGCAACAAGGAAAGGTAATCAGGGAGAAACCAGAAAGGAAAGAGGTTTAACACCGTGGTATTTTGCCAGAGCGTATTCTCTAGCTGGGGATCCAAGCCAGAAAATGTTTTTTAATTCATTTTCTCAGCTTCCCAGAGCAGAGGGAACACCAGGTTGCTATTTGTTTTTCATAGACAAATTAGACAAAGGCAGCGGCAATGGCTAGCTAAACAGATGGGCTGGGCGTTGAGACAGGTTTCCACTATTTGCCCCTCTTGGCTTGATTTGAAAAGAAAACTATGCCTCTGCTGAAGACCTAATGGATCGACTGTAGGCAAAGACTCTCCAGAAGAAGAGAGGCCTAGTTCACAGAAAGGTGGGATGCAAGTAAGGGTCAGAGTGTCTGATAACCCTACCTTCCAGTAATATCAGTAGAGCAGTCACCCCACCCCATTAGACTGAGAAGGGAAGCGGAAGCAAGATGCAAACTCGAGACTAGATAGTCAAAAGACCTACATTCAAGTTTAGGCTTTGCCCCTTATTAAGCATGCCTTCTTAGAAGTCACTGCACCTTTCAGGGTTTTTTGATTATTCCATCTTATCTAGTAGAGAGGCATCACTTCTAGGACTCCGAGAGCATATACCACTCCCTATTTCTGTTCACAGGCATGCAGTCCTGAACCCAGTTCATTGTTGGAGAAGCCTTCCTCTAATTAAGGGGATTAGGTACTTGTTGGCGCACTCATCTCTACCCTGGCATCCTGGACACAATGTTAGATTTTGGCCCGAGTCTAAGTTCTCCCCCAAAAGGGAAAAGAAGTACTCAGTTAATAACATGAATTGGTTATAGCTAGAAAATATGGAACCATAAAGCAATGATGACCATGAAATAATCACAGTCTCCATCAACATAGGATGCTAAAACTTAACTTATAACTACTCGTCCAATTGGCAGGGAGGCTAATATTTTAGCCTCATTCGGACAGAATTTAGTTTGAAGGCTACTAATTAGCCACCTTATTATTCTCCTTTCTCACACCCATCACTACTTGAACACTGATGGTAAAAACGAGCCATTGAATTGGCCAAAGGAGGCTCCTTTCAAGGGCTGGCACACCCACCAATGGATTCTGCTTCCATCACCAAGCTGAGGGGAGGATGCTGCCCTTGTAACCATAGACTTCCAGACCTTTTGAAACGCTCAAGTCCACCTACTTCATGAAAGGAAACACAAAGGCAGGTAGCCGTCTCCTAGGTGTAGGTTAGGCAAACCTTTGGGCAGTAGTCCATATGCTCACAGACTCATGGGGCCAGACAGGAGGTGTGGCAGCTGTTCTTACCTCCACCTGTCTTTCAAGATAAAGCTTGGAATAATTCTCATGTGGCATATGTATAGGCTGTATCAGTTTGCTTGCTGTCTCAGGAAGAAGGGAGTGGAAAGGAGACAGGGGGAAGAGAATTTAGAACTCAAAATGTTAGAAAACAAATGCTTAAAACTGTTTTGCAAATAATTGGGGAAAATATTACTTGAACTAAAAAAGAATTCATGTGCTTCAAAGCTAGAAAAGGGAGAGGCAGAAGGAGAGATTCATTCCTTTTGTTATCTACCAAGTTCCAGCTCATTGGACAAAAAGGAGATTCTTCATCTTTATACAATCTAATCTCTCAGGAATGAGTCATATGTAACCAAAAGAAGTCCTTTCTTGAAAATAACACTATAAAGCATTCAGATCAAATGGTAAGACCAGTATGGATTCTGAAAGACATGTGATGAAATATATCTTTTCTCTCAGTAGAGAGATAGGAGACTGGATGCTGAATACTTCATATGTTATCACTTGGGTAATTATTTAACTTAAATTTGTCCATTTTTCATTGTTATAGGAAAGAATTTTCAAGATATTCTATCAATAAGGATTTGTTATAAAAAAGGCATCTATAGGGGATAGCTGGGTGGCTCAGTGGATTGAGAGCCAGGCCTAGAGATGGGAGGTCCTAGGTTCAAATCTTATCTCAGACACTTCCCAGCTGTGTGACCCTGGGCAAGTCACTTAACCCCCATTGCCTACCCTTATCACTCTTCCACCAAGGAGCCAATACACAGTATTGACTCCAAGATGCAAGGTAAGGGTTTAAAAAAAAAAAAAGGCATCTCTAAGTAGATGATTCTTCTTATCTTATAATAACATTAAAATATGAAATTGTACTCTGAATAAGGATGATAGAAACTTAAGTCCCAAAATTTTATTGACTTATAGAATCTGTTAAAAAAAAAAGTCCTTCTTCTACTTAATTCCTCAGCTTCTATGTGGTAGGTTGGAACCAGGAATGATGATTGAGTATTCTTCCTGGGAGATTAGGGAGAAGGACCCCATCACGTGTAAAATGAGTAGATGGAACTAAAAACTCTTCAAAGTTCTTTTTTTTTTTTTTTTAAACCCTTACCCTCCGTCTTGGAGTTAATACAGTGTATTGGTTCCAAGGCATAAATGTGGTAAGGGTAGGCAATGGGGGTCAAGTGACTTGCCCAGGGTCACACAGCTGGGAAGTGTCTGAGGTCAGATTTGAACCTAGGACCTCCCATCTCTAGACCTGGCTCTCAATCCACTGAGCTACTCCGCTGCCCCCACATTTAATGTTCTTTCTGACTCTGATGGTATATGACTATGGGTCAAATCAGATCTAGATAGGAGGTAAGAATTTCTTCTGCTTTGTCTAAGGCAGAGGTAAACTCAGGGTTGAGATCTGAAACATGGGAATGTCCCAAGTTCTCAGCCTCCTAAGGATAGGAGGAACCCATCCTGACCTCCTGAGCTTTCCCAGGAAGAAATGATTGGAAACCAGTGAAGCATTCCCAATGTGCTCTCCGGATCACATCACATCCATTCAATAAGCATTTATGCATCAGCTATCCACAACCAGCACGGAAATCTAGGTGCAAATGATTAGGGTGATGAATGGCACAGTTTGCCCTGGCTCACAGTCTGTATCCACAGGAATGAGTTGACACTAGTTACTCTGTCCCTTGTAGTAGTTGATAGTTGACAGTCATGGCAGCTGATTTATACTCAGTCCCAACATATGAATTCAAGTGGTAGGGACCCCTTACCACCCACATATACCCAGACACATACAGCCAATAGGAAAGGGGTTAGAACTTTAGGAATCATAGAATGTGTGCATTGAGAGGCATTCTAGAGAGCAATTAGGTCAAATTCCCCTCATTTTATAGATGGACAAGTGGAGAACCAAAGGGAAAAAGTGATTTGTCCAAGATCACATAGTTTGGCATACCACTTCTGCCTTTAGTGTTTGACCTTGATCAATTCACTCCTCATTATGAGACTCAGTTTCATCCTCTGAAAAATGAAGATGTTGAAGGAGATAAATGCTGAGGTCCCCTCCAGTTTCATTATCCAATCCAAGCCTATCCTATCCTATCTTGTATAATCTTGTCTTGTCCTATCCTGTCCAGTCTTGTCCTATCTTATATGATCCTCTTCTATCCTATCTTATCCTCTCCAGTCTTGTCTTTTCCTATCCTATCCAATCTTATCCTGTGCTGTCTTGTCCAATCCTGCTCTATACTTTCTTTCCCTCTCCTCTTCTCTCTTCCCCTCTCCTCCCTTCCCCTCCCCTCCCCTCTCCTATCCCATCATGTATATAGCTACTTGGATTTTTTTGGTAGAAGAGATCCTTATTAGCAATAGGGTCAGCCTGGAAAGCTTTCAAAGTCCCATCTAACTGAAATTTTAAGTCAGGGGTTTGGGGTTCAAATTCTGTCTGTGTCACTACCTTCATGACCTTAGACAAGTGTGTCCACCTCTCCAGATCTTTGATCCCTCTCCTGGGAAACGAAAGGTTTGGACAAGATGACTTCTAGGGACCCTTCCAGCTCTCAGTCGGTGATTCTTACATCCTCTTCTAGTTTAATTTTTCAAGTCTCCTGCTTGTTTTTTGGACCCTGCTCTGTGCTACAGGTTGTAAGGGATTTGGAGAGGCAAATGACACCATCCCTATCCTTGAATGGGTGATGGGCTCCCTGAGGGGACAAGCAGATTCTCAAAGAACAATTAGAAACCAGTAAAGAACAGTAAGTAATCAGTCACTGAATGTGGCACAGGCAGAATGCTGAGGGGAAATTCCCTCCTCTGATGGCCCAAGAGATACCTAGGATCCCATAGAGAGGAGAAAAGCAAAGAATCATTATCCTTGAACTCCCCCAACCCAGAAGGGAGGCCTGGCAGATATTTTAAAGACTTCTCTTAGCTTTTTTCCTGATTTATCAAAGCTCCAAGATAACCCTCTGAGTAATCACGCTCCCTCCTACTGCCTGGAACCACTAACAGACCTCTCAACACCTGCTGAGGCCTCTGAGTAGAAAGAGACCCAAACGCAGGTTATCCTTGTCCCAGCTCTAGACACCATTTATGGCCCAATAGTTTGGCAACTCTTTAACCAAAGGAGGGTGGAGAGAGTAAATATTTGTCCAAGCTCATGTGATGGAAAAGGAAAAAGCAGGTGGCGATCTCCAAAGACAGACGTGTCTTTTCTCCCTAGCCTCCAAGGCCACCCTACAGTCAGGAAGAAGTGTGCCAAGGAGGCAGGAGGTCCCAGAGCTGGAAATAGGTATTAATAACATATTACCCAAGAATTTTAAAATCCATTCTCTCATAGCTATCCTGTGAGGTAAGTAGGCCAGATTTACTATTTTTCAGATGGGAAAACTAAGAGTGATAGTGGAAAGAGAACTGATTTTGAGTCTGAGGACTTGGATTCAAATTCTGTCCTTGTTACTTATATGACTTTGGACAAGTCATTTCTTTTCTTCCCTGATCTGAGCCTCAGTTTCTCCTCTGTGAAATGAGAGGATAAGAATAAGAAGTATCTGGTGCTCAGAATCTGAAAGCACTGGTGTCTCTACGTATTCATCTTTGCAGCATCTCTTGAATGTGTCTCCTCTCCTCTGACACTGCCACTGCTCTAGGCCAGGCCCTCTGCCTTAGGCCTCAATTACTGCAATAGCTGGTGGGTCTGCCCACCTTGTCTCTCCTGACTCCAATCCATCCTCCATTCAGTCACTAGAGTGATTTTTCCTAAAACTCAGGTCTGATCATGCTGCTCTCTAATGGATAAATTCCACTGGCTCCCTATTGCCACCAAAAGCAAATACACAATTTTCTGTTTGGCATTCAAAGATCTTTGTGACTTAGTCCCTTCTGACATTTCCATCCTTCTTTCACCTTACTCTCCAACACTTGGATCCAGCACACTGGCTTCTTGGTTGTTAGACAAACAAGACACTTTTTTTTCCTTGCTCCCAGCAGTCTGACTGATTTCAATGTCTGGAATTCTGTCCCTCCTCCACTCCAAAGACTGACTTCCCTGGCTTCCTTTAAGTCCCAACTAAAATCCCCAGTCCCTCTTAATTCTAGTGCCTTCTCTCTGTTAATCATCTCCTATTTATCCTGTATATTGCTTATTTTGTATAGATTTATTTTGCATGTTGCCCCCCTTCCCCATTAAATTGCAAGCTCTGGGAAGGCAGGGATGTCTTTTGCTTCTTTTCTGGAATTGAATACCAGCTGAGTGATTCAAAGCAAGTCCTCTTGGTGCCCTAAGCAACTTTCTCTCTCTCTCTCTCTCTCTCTCTCTCTCTCTCTCTCTCTCTCTCTCTCTCTCTCTCTCTCTCTTTCTCTCTCTCTCTCCCCCTTATCTTCTGTTTTAGAATCAATACAGTGTATTGATTCTAAGGCAGAAGAGAGGTAAGGGCTAGGCAATGGGGGTCAAATGACTTGCCCAGGGTCACATAGCTAGGAAGTGTCTGAGGCCAGACTGAGCCACTCAGCTGCCCCCTTCTCTCTCTTTTTTTTAAACACTTAATTTCTGTTTTAAAACAACTCTAAGACAGAAGGGCAAAGGCTGGGCAATTAGGGTTAAGTGATTTGCCCAGGGTCATACAGCTAGAAAGTGCCTGAGGCCACACTGGAACCCAGATCCTCCCAACTCCAGGCCTGGTGCTCTATCCATTGTGCCCCCTAACTACCCCATTGACAAATATTTATTGAATATTTACTAGGTGTAGGACACTAGGATGGTAGCTGGGGGAACAAAGAAAGTTTAGAGAAGACAACCTCCCTGCCTTTACTTTCTAATAAGTTGCAGAGGAAATGCCAGTCTGCACTGGTAGAGGGAATATGGGCAGTTGGAATGCCAGGCCTAGAATCAGGAAGGCTTGAGATAAAATCTGGCCTCAGACTCTTACTGTGGGATCCTAGACAAGTCACTTAACCCTGTTAGCCTCAGTTTCCTCACCTATAAATTGAAATGGAGAAGGAAATGGCAAATCACTCCAGTATCTTTGCCAAGAAAACCCTAAATGGAGTCAGGAACAGTCAGATGACTGAAATGACTGAAAAATGATAAAATGGTAGAGGGAATTCCAGCAAAGAGAGTTTATTAAACCAAAGCAATCACAAGAACAGTGCAAAAAGGCGATGTGGGAGGAAGGAAGAAGACCAGAAGATAATTAAAATCATCACAAGTTCTAATTTTCTGTGGCTCTGTGAAGGTCTCTTTGGTGGAAGCATCCACTTGCCTTTAGGTGACCTTGTTAGTTTTGCTTTTCTCTCTAGAGCTTTTACCTTTTTTTTTTTTCTCTTGGCCCTCTTTGGTGATCAAGGTGAAGCCTTCTCAAAATAATGCTTTCAAAGGCACAAAATACAGATTACAAAAATTCTAAACCAATTATATTGAAATACAGCTACCAAACTTTTTTTTGAGTTGGTAGACTCTAGGTTAAGATCCCCTAGTCTGAAGAGTTAGCAAGTAGTAGTGTGACCTAGTGGGAAGAACACTGAATTTGAAAATCCAAGGACCTATGTTTGACTCTTGGCTCGGCAACTCTGAACCTCAGTTTCCCTCATTGAAGAGGGGGGAACAATTGAACTAAATGAGCTCTAAAAACACCTCTAGCTGTCTCCTACCTGTGAACCCCAACTATTGTTTAGCATGTGGGCATCTGCTTCCAGAGCTAAGGGATGGTTTGATCCATCTCTGTTTTCTGTCTCCTCCTTCTTCTACCACCATCTTTGGCCTGATGCTGCCATCTCTTGGTGTCCGGTGGCATTGCTTTTTTAAAAAACCACACTAAGCATTGGTTCCAAGGCAGAAGAGCAGTAAGGGTTAAGCAACTGGGGTTAAGGTACTAGCTCAGGGTCACAAAG
The DNA here is from genome assembly GCF_016433145.1 of Gracilinanus agilis. Taxonomy (NCBI): domain Eukaryota; kingdom Metazoa; phylum Chordata; class Mammalia; order Didelphimorphia; family Didelphidae; genus Gracilinanus; species Gracilinanus agilis. Next base: position 209,951,320 of record NC_058130.1, read on the forward strand.
CTATTTGAGGTCAGGTTTGAACCTAAGACCTCCTTTATCCAAGCATAGGTCTCTATCCCCTGAGCCACCTAGCTGCCCCTATTCCCTTATCTTTTACAGGTTTCCTAGGCTTAGAAACACAGGTGAAGGATGTTAGCCTTGAAATGACTTTTAGAGATCCTCTAGTCAAGACTTGTCATTTTATAGAAAAGAAGACAGCTCCAGAGAGTTAGTGATTTATCCAAGATCACACAGTCAGTAGATGTTTAGAACCCAGTTCTCTTGACATCTAGTCCAAGGCTCCTTTCAGTAGGACATCTTACCCATTCCTCTATTCATAGCATCATAGATTAAAGTTGAAAGGGACTTTTAGAAGATATTCAGTCCAACCCCCTAATTTTACAGATAAGGAAACTGAGGCTCAGAGAGATTAAGTCACTTGCCCAGCATCATACAGCTAGAATGTGAATGATAGAGTGCCATATGAACATGAGTGGTTATTACTGTACTCCTGCCCCCAAAACCTGATCTCGGGATCTTCTTCTGCCCATATGTTACCTATGAAAGCTCTTCTAGAAGCCTGGAGCATGGGTCTTGAGATCTCTCCTAGGGTCAGAGTGATAATGATGATAGGAACTACTTGGGAATGATGGTACAATCCTTAGTTAATCCTCAAGCTAAAAGTTGTTGGGCTCAATATAAGCAAAACTTTCTTAATAGCTTGAACCATTGAAAAGTGGGATGGGGGCAGCTGGGTGGCTTAGTGGATGAGAGCAAGATCTAGAGATGTGATGTCCTGGGTTCAAATCTGACCTCAGACACTTCCTAGCTGTGTGATCCTGGGCAAGTCCCTTAACCTTCATTGTCAAGCCCTTACTGTTCTTCTGCCTTGGAACCAAAACACAGTATTGATTCTAAGATGGAAGGTACAGGTTTTTAAAAAATGGGATGGTCTGCCTTGGGATGTAGGGATTTCCATGGCACTAGATGGCCATTTAACAGGGACTCAATTCAATACATACCTATTAGAGATCATAGGATTAAATTTCATAAGGTGATAGTTTTAGTGTTGCAAAGGGGCCTTAGAGGCCATCTAATCCAACACCTTCATTTTACAGATAAAGACACCAAGGCTGAGAGAAATTAAGAGTCTCACAGCTAGTAAGTATCTGAGGATGGATTTGAGTCCTTTGGGATTCTAATCCACTCTTTTGCGCAAAATAATTATATATTTCTGAGACACTGAAAATACTGGAAAAAGTATCAAGTGAGGAAAAGACAGATAATTATTTTAATGCTATAACATGGGAAAATAAACTTGTTAATCAAATTCAACAAATGCTTATTATCAAATATGTCAGGATAGGAGGATGCCAGGATAGGAGGAGCCAGTCTCAAAGGAAGGAAGAACAAACAGTTGAAAAATAATACTCAGGGAAGGGTCAGTGATAAGATCACCAGATTTTCAACCTTCCCTTCTAAAGTCACCTTCCTTTTCCTTTGCATGTATCCTGTAGGTATCCATTCAAATGTAAGCTCCTTACAAGCAAGAACTTTCATATTCCTTGTGCTTAAGCAAAGATTAAACATTTTGAATAATTGATTGAGTCAAAAGACCTGAATTTAAGTCTCAGCCCTGATATTTACTAATTGGAAGATCATGGACGAGTCCCTTCAATCTCCCTGAGCCTCAATTTCCTTATCTGCCCAAAACAGAAAAATCCAGACAGGATATTTAATTGATAATTATTCTCTCCTCTCTGAAGAGGATAACAAGTGGCAGTATTGTGTAATGGATAGAGAACTGAATTTGGAATCATATACAAATGAAATGACTGAAGTCAAAGGGTAATGATGACACACTTCACAGAATTGCTATAGGAAAAAATGTTTTGGAAAGAGAACGGTTTAAGACAATTAAGTCAATGTTAATAAATCAAGTATTGAAAATGAATGGTTCATTCATTCAACAAAAATGAAATGAGTGCCTTAGGTTATTCAAGGATAGAGAAATAAATTGGAAAATGTTCCTGTGCCCTCCAGAGGTTTACAGTCTAAGACCAGGGTTCTTCAACTTGTTCATGTGTCATGGATCCCTTTGGCCATCTAGTGACGAACCTCTTCTCAGAATAAATATTTTAAATGTGTAAGATATATAGGATAACAAAGGAATACAACTATAATGAAATATAGTTATCAAAAAAATTTTTATATGTTCACAGACCCCCAAGTTAAGAATTCTTCATCTAAAGGAAGCCAAGTACACAATTAAAATACAAATTCGAGTATGTTAAGGGACTAACTACACTAAGGGACTAGATAAAGAGTTAAAAAATTCCAGAAGGAAAGACCAATCTCCCTGGCCAAGAAATCTGGGAAGGCTTCATGGAAAATGAAGGATTTTACTCAGTCCACAAAAAAATGCATAGGATTTCCATAAAAGAGATGGGGGATAACACTGCAGAAATAGGGAGCAACAGAAGGAAAGATCCATAGAAAAGAAACTTCAGGAGGCAATTAGAGAAGTAGTGAACAGAAAGAATTGCAACAGACAGGTGGTACAGTGTTAGAGCACTAGACTTGGAATCGAGTTCAGATTTGGCTTCAGATACTTAACAGCTATGTGATCCTGAGCTAGTCATCGTATCTTGTTTGCTTCAGGTCCTCATCTATCAAATGAGCTGGAGAAGGAAATGACAAACCACTCTAATATCTTTGCCAAGAAAACCCCAAATGGTCATGAAGAGTTGGACATAACTGAAACAACTGAACAACTGTAAGATATTTAAATGCTCTGTGATCTCTTTTGTTTGGATGCTCCTACCACAGATGGAAACAAAAGCTCATCCATTCCTGCCCATTCTATATTACTCTTTTTATTATTCTCCCAAAAGTTAGTCATAAGGAGTTCAACCAGTATACTAGAGGCTTTTCTAATTTTCTTCTGACATGGAAAGGATATGATTTGGGGAGCACTTGACCTTTGTACCCCTCATCCTTGGACTCTCACCTTCATCACATGATTAGCCTATATAATTTTTCTATCATGTTTCACTGATATCTTTCACATCGGTCCCTCAAAGTTCCTCAACCTGCTCACACCTTCCCAGGACCTCTGTGTACTATTAGTTTTTTATTCTTCAGAGGCTTTTGTTTTTCAGGTCTTGAAGTTATCTAATAGATTGGGAAAGCAGCTTGAAGCCAAATTAGGGAAGGGCCCTGAATGTCAAGCTGAGGAATATGAATTTTTCTGGGTAGGCAATGAAGCTATTAGAAGTTTTTGTGCAAGGCAGTGAATGGTCAGAGCTGTGCTTTAAGAAGACTTTGGCGGGGGCAGCTGGGTAGCTCAGTGGATTGAGAGCCAGGCCTAGAGATGGGA
>NC_058130.1:209964731-209980986 GCF_016433145.1 Gracilinanus agilis
AAGGAAAGGAAAGGAAAGGAAAGGAAAGGAAAGGAAAGGAAAGGAAAGGAAAGGAAAGGAAAGGAAAGGAAAGGAAAGGAAAGGAAAGGAAAATAGAAGGATGAATAATAACAGTGTGTCTTTGCCCAGGCTATCCTTCATGTCTGTAATACATTCTCACTTCCAACCATTAAAATTCTTAGCTTCCTTCAAGGCTCAGTTCATGTAAATGAAGGGCTAGATTTAAGTCAAATCAAGCTGAATTGAAATCCCACCTTAAACATTTACCTCACTGTGAAACCTGGGTAAGTTGCTTAACCTCCTTTAGTCTCAGTTTCCTCATCTATAAAATGAGAATAATAGTAGTATCTAACTTACCGGGATCAAATGAGATAAAACATGCTGATTGCTTTGAAAACCTTAAAGTCCTATTTAAATGCTATTATTGCCTACAGGAAGCCTTTACTGATCCTTTTCTTGTCAGTGTTCTCTCTTTCCTCAAATTATATATGTACCACTTTTTTTTCACAAGTTTCATACCCATAGAAGAATATAACTCCTAGAGGGCAGAGATTATTATTATTTTTTTTGTTTTGTCTTTGCACTCCTAGAACCTACTACAGTGCCTTATAAACAGGCATTTAATACTTATTGCATTGGATTGGATTGGGACCTGCAACCAACATTTCTCTTATATTTAGATATCAAGATGTCACCTCTGAAGATCCATAACTAGGACAGGTTGATCTGGAATTTGCCTCAGGGTTCTGATAGTTAAACCGTGCTGACAGTTTTTATATTACTACAGCAAGTAGAAGCAACTGAACTAGCCTTTGTGTGTCATCTGCAGTTTCCACAAAACTTCCCAAAAATTCCCACTGAGTTTCTTATGCTCACCTACCATACATCAAAACTGATGAGAAAAGTCATGACATGGAAGGGATAACCATATTCCAATACACAACCCTGTACCTTCCCTTAGCTCCCCTTAGGCAGGGCCTCCTCAGCTAGTCCATCTATATTTACCCCATTTCTCCATCTACTCAGTTCTTTTTTTTTTTTTTTTAATTTTTTAACCTTTATTCCATCTTGGTTCCAAAGGCAGAAGAGTGGTAAGGGCTAGGCAATGGGGGTCAAGTGACTTGCCCAAGATCACACAGCCAGGAAGTGTCTGAAGCCAGATTTGAACCCAGGACCTCCCATCTCTAGGCCTGGCTCTCAATCCACTGAGCACCTAGCTGCCCCCATCTACTTAGTTCTTAAACCATGTCAGAATGTCTGTCTATATCTATATCTATATCTATATCTATATCTATATCTATGTCTATATCTATAGATTAATATTACTTATGGGGAAAGGAATTTCACCAGTTTTTTAGGTAAGAATTAACATGGTAGAAGGCAGCTGGGTAGCTCAGTGGATTGAGAGCCAGGCCTAGAGATGAGATTTCCTGGGTTCAAATCTGGCCTCAGACACTTTGTAGTTGTGTGACCCTGGGCAAGTCACCTAGCCTTTACAACACTTCTGCCTTGGAACCAATACATAATATTGATTCTAAGATAGAAGATTCTAAGATAGAAGGTAAGAATTTTAAAAAAATTAATATGGTAGCAAGACGAGTAGCAAGTCGAAAAGTAATCATCACTTATAGGGTACATATAAAGGTGGCTGATGCCAACATCATGCTATTTATTCATCTGTGTTTATGCACACAAAGTATAAATTCCTCGATAGCCTACTTAAGGGAAAAGTTAAGTTGGGCTTTGCTTTGTCAGGGAAAGCTTCCTGGAAGGATTGTCTTTTCTGTTTATTGTTTTACTCCCTACATAGGGATCAACAGGAACCATGAATGAATAGAGGATATTTTCAGGATAAAAACACTGAGTCAATAGCCCAGAAAATAGCTAATGGAAGCACATTTCTCCATTGTGTTGTCTCTTTTCTGACACATTAATCCTAGGACTAAAAGTCTAGGTTTGTTGTGGTCTTAGCAAATGTGCTTAGGCTCTCATGGTGGCACCCATCCCTGATGTAAATCAGCCTCTTCCTTTTGGAGTGGAGATATCCTATTTCTGAGATGTTGTACATAGCAATGAAATATTCTTGATTCCCTCCTTATCCCCAGCTCCAGAGTCAGAGTGGACTGTGCCAGATGAGTGATCCCTCTTTCCAACCTCCCCCAAGATTCTGTCTCAGCCACTTAGAGCTAATTGGCTTAGACAAGTGTCCCAGCAGTTCCTAGGGGGCTGAAGTAGTCATGGTCTGTCATCATCCATTTAAAATAGTCAGAGTCCATAGAGAAAAGAATAGAGAAAACAAAGGCCAGCAAGGGCCATGGAAAAGGAGAAAAGTTCCCCTCTGAAAAGGGACTAAGACTAGCCACCATGTAGCTAGGTCTCTGAGGAACCATTCTGATTGAGGATAGGGTTGTTTTTTTTTTGTTTTTTTGTTTTTTTATTGTTGGTGGTGGTGTTCAGTTGTTTCAGTTATATCTGATTCTTCATGACCCCATTTGGAGTTTTCTTGGCAAAGGTACATTTCCTTCTCCAACTCATTTTACAGATGAGGAAACTGAGGCACACAGTTAAGAGACTTGCCCAGGGTCACACAGTAAATGTCTGGGGCCACTCACGTCCCTAGCCCTAAATTCATTTCTAACCCTAACTCTAACTCTAAATTTGTTTCTAACCCTAACCCTAACCCTGGGAAAACTTGTTCACTTCACCTGCCTCTCTGCCTAGCAGCCTAATGGAAGCACTTTCTCCCTCTCCTGCCAGGGGCAAGGGGTGGAGACAGCCCTCAGTCTGGGGGAGGGGTATGGCATACACTCTCTAAAAGATTTGCCATCACTACCCTAGATCACACAGGTAATGAGCATTAATGCTGGGATTTAAATCCAGGTAGCTAGGTGGCACAGTAGATAGAGTGCCAGACTTGGAGTCAGGAAAATCTGAGTTCAAATCCAACCTCAGATACTAGCTGTGTGACTCTGGGCATGTCACTTAACTGTTTACCTCAGTTTACTCATCTGTAAAATGAGCTGGAGAAGGAAATAACAAACTACTCCATTATCTTTACCAAGAAAACCCAAATGGGGTCATGCAGAGTCAGATGTGACTGAAATGATTGAAAAAAACCATCTCTCATTCGAGCCACTGCTCTTTCTATTATACCACATTTTCATTTCCTTTTCTTTTGTTTTTGCATTTAATAAAAATTTAGTTTCTCTTTCTTCTACCTCCCAATAACTGAAAAAAAAAGAAAAACAATAACAAAAACTTTTTTAACAAATATGTGTAGTCAAGCAAAACAAATTTCCACATTGGTCATGTCCAAAAACTTAGCTCATTCTGCATAATTTATATCAATCACCCCTGTAAGATCAGCCTTTCATCACAAGTAGCATGTTTCATCATTGATCCTATAGAATTATGATTGCTTATTGCATTGATCAGAGTTATTAAGGATTTTTTAAAGGTTTTTTCTTCATAGCATTGTTATTATTCTATAAATTGTTCATCTGGGTCTTCTCACTCTATTCTGTATCAGTTCATATAAGTCTTCTTAAGTTTCTCTGTCCACTTCATCATTTCTTACATCACAATAGTATTCCATCATATTCATATAACAATTTGTTGAGCCATTCTTCAATTGATGAATAACTCCATCAATTTCTGGGGTTTTTTTTGTCACAACAAAAAGTACTTTTGTAAGCATGTTTGTACACATGGGTCCTTTTCTTGTTTCTTTGATATCTTTGGAGAAGAGACCTAAAAGCAATATAGCTGGACTACCATATGTTTTTACCTGAAATTGGTCTAGAAGGATAGGTAGGGATTTCATATATCGGGAGAATAATAAGCATTATCATTGCTCACATTTTTATGGGACTCAAAGGCTTACACAGTATTTTATTAACAAGAACACTATAAGGCAATTAGTACAAACACTGCCTTCTCCATTTTGCAGATGAGGAAATTGAGATCCAGAGAGTGTAAAGTTTGCCTTATTCAAGGTCACATAAATGATAATTGGCAAAGTCAGGAAAGGAGCACATTCCAGGTGAGAATAACCACATAATCAGAGGTGCTCTTTGGTTTCCCCATCTGCTATTGGTTAACCCTCATTTTTGAAAAGGACCAATAACATCACAGAGGGATATTTTGCCTTGCAAATGAATTAGATTTAAGTGAGGCAGAATTGTAAAAAGATATCAGCCTCATTCTCTCTTCCAGAGTCATTGAAGATAATATAAAAGTCAGGACAACTAGAGGTGGTTCAGGAAATAGTGAATGACCCTTGACATCCTCTCCCTCTGTGTCCATCCTTGAGCACAGGTATGAGGGACCATTCACTCTGTAATTAATTCTGAGCTCAATTGGAAAAGAATAATGCCCCAGGAGACAGATGCTTTAGTTTTGGCAAGGAGATGTCAGAGTTGAAAGGAACCTTAGAAATTACTTAGTACAGGAATTCTTAACTTTTTGTATGTTGGATACCCCTTTGACAGTCTGGTGAAACATATAGATTCCTCTGGATTTTTGTAATGCATAAAGTAAAATACATAGTATTACAAATGAAATCAATTACATGGAAATAAGTTATTGGATTTTTTAAGTTCACAGATCCCAGGTTAAGAACCAACGAGAGTCTAACCACCCCATTTTACAGAGGGATACTGAGGCCTCCAAAAGCTAAGTGGCCCCCCCAAAGCCAAAGTCACACAGATAGTAAATAGAAGAGCCAGATTTTGAATCCAGGGGTTCTGACTCTAAATTTCTTTTCCTGACATGAGATGAGGCTATTGTCAGGCAAAGAAGGGTTGAAGATTGGGGTTGTTCTACCATTCTGGATTTGGGATGTACTTTGGGAGATTAAAAGCCAATAGGGAAGGGCAGCTAGGTAGATTGAGTGGATTGAGAGCCAGGCCTAGGGATGAGAGGTCCTGGGTTCAAATCTGGATTCATACACTTTCTAGATGTGTGACCCTGGGCAAGTCACTTAATCTCAATTGCTTAGCCCTTACTGCCCTTCTGCCTTGGAAATGATACTCAGTATTGATTCTAAGATAGAAGGTAAGATTTTTTTTTAAGCCTATGGGAATGGTGATGAATTTTTATTTCTTTGGTGAGGAAATGGTTAATTCTTATTACTATACATCCTATAGAAGTTGTCTGAATTTTGGAGATATTTAATGAACATTCATGGGTTCTTTCCCTTTGGTGAAAAGGATGGGAATTATATGGCATCAATTTCTCTTTTTTTTTTTTTTAAACCCTTACCTTCCATCTTGGAGTCAATACAGTGTATTGTCTCCAAGGCAGAAGAGTGGTAAGGGCTAGGCAATGGGGGTTAAGTGCCCAGGGTCACACAGCTAGGAAGTATCTGAGGTCAGATTTGAACCTAGGACCTCCCATCTCTAGGCCTGGCTCTCAACCCACTGAGCCACCCAGCTGCCCCCTCAATTTCTCTTTAATAAAAAAATTAGATGTGAGAATCATATGTTGAGTTACTTTTTCTTGGTAATAACAGATGACACCTTTGTGAAGACTTTACAGAGGTGGAGGACTATGGATGTGGAATAGTGAATGTACTGTCAGACATGCTTTATAAATTAATTTTTCTGGATCTTCTTTCTCTTTTAAAAGCTTTGTTATAAAAAAATAAAAGCTTTGTTATAAAGGGATGACTGGTTGGTTAGAGGAGGGAAGAAGGTTATATTTAGAAATAAAGGTGATTTAAAAATAAAATTTGTCAATAAAAATAAGATTAAACATAATAAAAGTTAGTATTTATATATCACTTTTGAGTCTGCAAAGCACATTACAAATATCTCATTTTATCTTTATAACAACCTTGGGAGCTATTACTATTCTTATTTTTGTTGTTGTTGTTCAGTCATTTTTCAGTAGTTTCTGACTCTTTGTGACCCCATCTGGCCTTTTCCTTGCAAAGATACTGGAGTGGTTTGCCATTCCCTTCTCCAGCTCATTTGACAGATAAGGAAACGAAGGCAAACAAGGTTAAGTGACTTGCTTAGTTATTTAACATAGCTAGATTTGAACTCAGGAAGGTGAATCTTCCTGACTCCAAACCTGGCTTGCTATTCACTGTGCCACCTAGCTGCCCCACCCCCATTTTGCAGATTAGGAAACTGAGGTAAATAGAGACTAAGTAAATTGTATAAGGTCACCCATCTAATGAGTGCCAGGTCTTCCTGACTCTGAGTCCAGTATTCTATCCATTGTACCAACGAGATGTATATTATCTCTTTTGAACCTCACAACAAATCTTTGAGATGAGCACTCCATTTTACAAATTGTCGTCTTACATGTCATCTGTAGTAGAGGAGGGAGTTGAGCAGCGCTGTCAGTCAGACTTCAGGTCCTGAACATCCAGGCTATTCTGCCTGGATGACTCAACCTCCCTAGTCCTCAGTTTTCTTAAATTTAAAATATCTAGATCTTTTTGCCAACATTTGATTTTGCCTATAACTATTGCCAAAGCTATTGGGGAGCTCAAGTAAAATTGTGAATATTAAAGAATGTAAAGAGATAATGTGTAAGGAAGGCATGGACAATAATATCCTCCTTCTTGGAACTACAAGGGTGAGGGGAGATTTGGTCTCTGGAAAGGGCAGAACAGGAAAGTATAAAAATCCCCAACTCAGAGATGGGAAAGGCTAAAAGAGCTCCAGAACGTTCTGGGTATTCCCTGGCTTTTGCTGAGCCTGTTAAAGTCTGTGTCTAAGTCTAAGTAATCAGCAAAATAGAACTAGACCCTGGGCAGCTAGAGTCAGCTTTTCTACCAATATCCATCACAGAGAACAAAGGCCAACCTGTTATCGAGAGAGGCTCAGGCTAGAAGCTTATAGCCAAGCTGGTGTTCTCTCTCTCTCTCTCTCTCTGTCTGTCTGTCTCTGTCTGTCTGTCTGTCTGTCTGTCTCTGTCTGTCTGTCTGTCTGTCTGTCTGTCTGTCTGTCTGTCTGTCTGTCTCTCTCTCTCTCTCTCTCTCTCTCTCTCTCTCTCTCTCTCTCTGTCTTGCCTCTTCCGTCTCTGACTTTGTTTTTCTCCTCTCTCTGTCTCTCCTTTTTCTATTTGTCTCTTACCTCTTTCCCTTTTCTTTTCCTTCTCTGTCTTTTCTCTCCTCTTTCCCTCTCCCCCCTCTTCCTATCCTTTGCCTTCTCTCTCTTTCTTTCTGGCTCTCTCTCTCTCCTCTCTCCCTCCCTCCTCTTTTCCTTCTCTAACTTTCTCTCTCTCCTCTTTCTGTCTTTCCTCTCTCTATTTGTCTCTCCCTCTCCCTCTCCCCATTCTCTATCTCTCATAAATATGTTTGACATGATGGCTAATTGGAATAGCTACCAAGGAAAACATAATTGGTGTCACAGTATTTAGAACTGGAAGGGATATTATATTCAATCCAATAAGTGTTACTAATCACTTAGTATAAGCAAGATGTGAGAAAAAGGCTGGTCTGGGCCCTGAGGGCCAGAGTTTAGTTCCAGCCTCTGACATATATAGTGGCAGAGTGTCATAGTTATTTCAGTATATGCCTCCATCCCACTACCACCTAATGAGAACAAACAAAAACAGTTCGACAAAAGCAATCACCCTAGATACTGTGCCAGATAGGGTATGCAATATTCAGTACCCGTAGTCCTCCACCCCTACCCCCTATTAGAAGGTCAGAGGTTTATCATCTCATCAGTATTTCAAGGTGAAGATTGATTATCACAATTATTCAGTGGTCAGCTTGGTTTTAGTGTATCTCAGAGAAATTAACAGCTTAGATAAGACACAGTCCTTGCCTTCATAGAACTTATAAGCATTATAAAGGATTGACCCTTTCCTCTATCACATCTTCAATTTTTAATTATAAAAAATTACCAATAGAACTATACTATTCAGTAGAAGTATACTTTATACATTTCATGTTTTTCCCTGTTTTTTTCTGTACCTCTACAACATGATTAATATAGAAATATGATTTTCATGTTTGCACACAGATAACATGTAAAATTCTTTTGTCTCAGGGAAGGAGGGAGAGAGGAAAAGGAAGAATTTGGAACTCAGAGTATTGAGGAAAAAATTTTTTTTCCATGTAATCTGGAAAAATAACATTTTTTAATTAAAAATTGCTTTTTACTATTATGGACTTGACAAATATTAACAATCACAAACATTTCTCTATGCAAACAACATAAAAAGAGAATTGCATATGGAAATGTGATTCTCTACCACATCCATAGTTTGGGTTTTTTGTTTGTTTTTTATTTCTTTGAGGACTCTGATTCTTACCCTGTTTGTGGTGTGGTAGAAGGATTTGGCAACAGAGAATCTGGGCCTGAATCCTGACTTCCACTTACTCTCTTGCCCTTGAGCATATGGATCACTTCTCTAAAATGAGGGGTTTGAACTAGTTGGTCTCTGAGGTCTCTTCCAAGCTTTCAATCCTGGGAGCCAAATCACTATAATTCATAAGTGGTTTCACAATGTTTAGAACTAGAAGATATTTTAGATTCAATTCAACCAGTGTTTATTATGCATCTAGTATGAGAAAATCTTGAGGAGACCTTAGAGATCATCTAATCCCGTAGTGGCAAATCTATGGCACATGTGCCAGAGAGGACACACAGAGCCCTCTCTGTAGCACACACACCATGGCCCACCAGAGTTCGTTACTAGAAAGGCAGAGGGTCTCGGGGGCCAAGCTGCTCTCTTCCCCCTCTCCACTGTACCTGAGAATATTTTTTCACTTCATCTGTCCCTCTGCCCAGAAGCCCAATGGAAGTACTTCCTCCCTCTCCTGTCTGGGGTAAGGCTGAGGGGCACTTAGTCTCTGGGGGGAGGGCAGGGCACAACACTCAGGTCTCTAAAAGGTTTGCCATCACTGATCTGATTCAACCCCCATTTCTTTCTTTCTTTTAATTAATTAATTTGTTTGTTGGTTACATTATAATTCCCAGAAATCTCTTTGTTTCCCTCCTCTCCCTTCATTAGAGAAGGCATCATTTGGCAGTGTGTGTGTGTGTGTGTGTGTGTGTGTGTGTGTGTGTGTGTGTGTGTACTATAGCTTTCATGTTTCCATTCATCATTTCTTTCTATGGAGTTGGATGTTCACAAGTTATTCTTCAAACATTATTTTTATAGTTATATATAATGTTCTTTTGGTTCTACTCCATTCACTTTTCATAATTTCATGTAGGTCTTTCCATTTGTAAAGTTAACCTGCTCATCATTTATTATGGCACAGTAGAATTCCATCACAATCATATGCCACAATTTGTTCAGTCACTTCCCAACTGATGGACATCCTCCTTAATTTCCAGCCTTTTGCCACCACAAAAGGAGCTGCTATATGTATTTTAGAACTTATAGGTTCTCTCCCATTTATTTTTAAATACTTATTGGCATATTTTATTTTTGTATCATCTTTATTTTTGAATAATAATAGATATACATTTTTGTATAGATTGCTATGTAAGGTTTGCAAAGCATTTTACATATGTCATCTCATTTGATTCTCCCAACAATCCTGTAAGGTAAGTATTCTAATAATTCCTATTTTATAGATGAGGAAATTGACAGAAAAGTTAAATTACTTGCCCAGGAAATTATGTGAGACATTTAAATTGAGATTTTTTTTTCAACCCTTACCTTCTATCTTAGAATCAATATTGTGTATTGGTTCCAAGGCAGAAGAGTAGTAAGCACTCAGGAATTCGGTTTAAGTGACTTACCCAGGGTCACACAGCTAGGAAGTATCTAAGGCTAATTATTTGAGGCTAAATTTGAACCTAGGACCTCCCATCTCTAGACCTGGCTCTCAATCCACTGAGCATCTAGTTTCCCCTGGAATGGGGGACCACTTGACTCTGAGTCCAGCCAGCCTCCTCTCCATTCTATCACCTACTTGCCTCATACATCTCTCCTTCCTCCTGAGCATGTCTTTCCCTTCTCCCTTGTTTAGCAAAGAATCACATGTTAAAAACAATTTCAAAAGAAAGCAGCTTAGCTAAACCAATCAACCTATCTGCCCTGTGTATCTGACAATATTTTTTATATTATAATCTATAGCCATGGTCCCTACCTCTGCAGACAAGAAAGTGAGGGACATTTTCTCAACACTGTCTGTATCCAAGTTTGCCAATCTTCTCATCTCACAGAAGAGAACACTGAGGCCCAGAAAGGTGAAATGATTTGCTTGAGTTCACATGGGTAATAGCAGAGCTGGGCTTCAAATTCAGTTGCTCCTACCCCAGGGCCAGTAATTGTTCCATTATATCATGCTCCCTCTTCCTTATTTTATGCCCATTCTCTCCTGTGGGCATCATGCCCTTGTAATTTCTATCTGGATTTATCTCAAAGATCTCATGGTTGCTGCATCTCTAGAGGTTGGTTCAGCTTCTGGCCTCTTATCTCTCACCCAAATTACTGACACGTCTTGCCTCCATCTCTCAATTTCCTTTGGCCTGCAGAGAGCAACAAAATCAGCAGAGGGCACTCCAAACACTGCTTTCTGGATTTTCCTTTGGCAACCTGGTTTGGTTTTGTTTCTAACTATAAAATATCATCATCATCAATAATAATAAAAAGCATTTATATAGCACTTTAAGGTTTTAAAAGTGCTATGTTAATTCATTTGATCCTCAAAACAATCCTGGAAGATAGGTGTTATTATCATCCCCATTTTACAGATGGGGAAACTGAGAAAAAACAGTTAAGTAAGTTGTCTGGGAACACAAGTGTCTCCAGGTCCACTTCTAGGCACCGAGAGTATAAAATCAAAGTGGAAATGTCCTTGTCCTTTAAAGGAGAGATTGTATATGTGTTCATGTTCATGTGTGTTTTTATACAAAATAAATATTAAGTAATGTTGAAGGGCAAAATACCTGGGGAGATCAGGAAAGACTTTACACAATCTGGTTCTTTTTTTCTAAGAGAAAATCTCAGAGGCCAAATCCCTTCCAGCTCCCAAGATTATTTTTGAGGCTCACCTTGGGAAGGTAAAGGGATTTGAGACAGAAGCCAGCTAATTCTTTTCCCATCCACAGGGCAGTCTCTACATAAATAACAGTAAGAGTTTATGCTTATGCAGTAATTTACAGCTTACCATAACAACTCTGTGAGATAGGTACTATAGTCAGTCAATTAACTAGCATTTATATAATACTGAGAGAACAGTTGTTATTATTTATATTATATTATCATATAATACCTAGAAGCTCTTATCCCTATTTTAATGATTGAGGAAACTGAGGCACATAAGTGAAGTGATTTTATCACACAGTTAATAAGAACCCAGGTCTCCTAACTCCACATGCAGTATCCTTTCCAGGACACTGCTATCTTTCAACCAGGGAGCCACCAACAATATATTATCTCAGGAATACACAGAAACCTTCCCTGACCCTCTATCCTATTCATCAGTGCCCCAAATGCTTTTTTAAAAATCTTTTCCTTCTATCCTCAGGGATAGGCTTTGAAAAGAAAAACACCTGGGAAAACTAGTATTGATTTCAATTCATACTAAGGCATGGGGGGCTGCTATCTGTTGCTATTGCTGTTACCACTATTATTTCTATTGTTATTTTCTTGCTATTGCTATTTCTAGTGTTATTTTAATGGCTATTGTTTTTATTATTGCTATTATAATCGCTATTGAAGAGCAAATTGAAATCTGAACAGAAGTATAAATAAAGTGAAAACCTAAGGGTTTTGATAAGGTTGAATTGAATACATTCGAAGCCTGAAAGGTGATAATTGAAATAATTAAGATATCTTTGATAATTGAAAAAAGGTAAGGTACTTCAGAGTATGCAAGATGCCTAAAGTACCTAAGATACCAAAGAACTTTATCCCTATTAGAGCAATGAAAAGGAGTATACATAAAAAGAAAGGAGAGATCTGAAATTAAAAAAAAAAAAGATGAATGGGAAAGAGGAACACATAAGGAGAAAAGGAGATACAAGAGGGTAAACTACCTCTCATTAAGAGGCACAAAAATGGCAGTTACAATGGAGAAGGGGGATGCTATACTTAAACTTGCTCTCATTGAATTTCACTCAAAGTAGAAATAATACCCACACTCAGTCAGCTAAAGAAGCCTACTTTAAGCTAGTGGGAAGTAAGAGGGTAGGGAGAGTAATGGAGGGGAAGATGAACAAAAGAGAGGGTGATTTGGTGGTGGTGGGGGGGCATCAAAAACAAAACATCTGTGATCAGGGAAAGGCTAAAAAGAGAGAGAGAGAAGACTAAAAGGGGGAAATAAGATGGAGGAAAAGACAATTAGCAGTCATAATGGTGAATATGAATTGGATGAACTCACCCATAAAATGAAAAAAAAAATGATTAAAAACCAGAATACTACTAAATGCTGTTTCTAAGAAACACATTTCAAACAGGTAGACATACACACATTAAAAGTAGGAGAGTGGAGCAAAATCGAGGAGGCCTCAGCTAATGTTAAAAAAAAGTAGTAACAATCATCATCTCAGATAAAACAAAAGTAAATTTGATATAATCAAAAGGGATAAGGAAGGAAATTACATCATGATAGAAGGCATCTCAGACAATGAAGCAATATCAACATTAAACATAAATGCATCAAAGGATTGGGGGAATCTGTGCTTGACCCTGTGTGATTTTTTAAAATTTAGAATATTTTCCCACAGTTACATGATTCATGATGCCTTCTCCTTCCCTCTTTCCTTCCTCCTCCCAAAGCTGACAAGCAGTTCCACTGGGTTTTACATGTATCATTATTCAAAACCTATTTTCATGTAATACATATGTGTAGTAGAGTGATCTTTTAACATCAAAATTCTAATCATATCCCTATCGAACTACATGATTGATCATATGCTTTTCTTCTTCGTTTTTGTTTCCACAGTTTTTTCTTTGCATGTGGATAGCATTCTCTCTCATAAATTCCTCTGGATTGTCCTGGGTCATTGCACTGCTACTAGTAGAAGTCTATTACATTCTATTGTGCCATAATATATCAGTCTTTGTGTACAATGTTCTCCTGGTTCTGCGCCTTTTGCTCTGCATCAATTCCTGGAGGTTGTTCCAGTTCACATGGAATTCCTCCAGTTCATTATTCCTTTTAGCACAATAGTATTCCATCATCATCATAGACCACAATTTACTCAGCCATTCCCCAATTGATGGACACCCTCTCATTTTCCAATTTTTTGCCACCACAAAGAGCATGGCTATAAATATTTTGTACAAGTATTTTTCCTTATTATCTCTTTGGGGTACAAGCCCAACAGTGGTATGGCTGGACCAAAGGGTAGGCATTCTTTTAAAGCCCTTTGGGCACAGTTCCAAATTGCCCTCCAGAATGGTTCAACCAATTCACAACTCCACCAGCAGTGTATTCATGTCCCAATTTGGTCACATCCCCTCCAACATTTATCACTTTCCTTTGCTGCCATATTGGCCAGTCTGCTAGAGTTGTTTTAATTTGCAATAAATGATTATTTCAATAGTTGCAGAAAAAGCATTTGATAAAATACGACACCCGTTCTTTATAAAAACATTGGAATAAATGAAACTCTCCTCAAAATGGTAAATAGCACCTATCTAAAACCATCCGTAAGCATTATCTTTACTGGAGATAATCTAAAACCCTTCCCAATAAGTTCAGGGGTAAAGCAAGGATGACCATCATCACCACTATGATTTAATATTGTACTACAAATAGTTGCTATAGTAATGAGGGTCAAAAAAGAAATATAAGGAATCAGAATAGTCAATGAGAAAACAAAGCTATCACTAGTTGCAGATGATATAATGGTATACCTAGAGAATAATCCCTGAGAATCAAGCCCGAAACTATGAGAAAAAATTAACAACTTCAGCAAAGTCACAGGATACCCAATAAACCAAAAACATATCATCAACTCTTCTATTTGCCACCAATAAAATCAAATAAGTGATAGAAAAGGAAATTCCATTCAAATTAACTCTAGAGTCTAGACAATATAAAATACTCAGGGTAAACCTACCAAAACAGCCACTATTTGAACATAATTATAAAATACTCTTCCCACAAAGAAAGTCAGACCTAAACAAATGGAAAAACAGTAATTGTTCATGGATAAGCTGGGCCACTATAGCAAAAATGGCAATCCTACATAAATTAATGGACTTATTCAGTATCCTACCAATTAAAGTACCCCTCCAAAATTTTTATAGAACTAAAAAAATATAACAAAGTTCATTTGGAAGATCAAAAGGCCAAAAATATCAAGGAAACTACTTTTTTAAAATATGGAGGATGGAGGCCTGGTTGTACCAGATCTCAAACTGTCCTATAAAGTGGTAGTCATACTCACCCATCTGGTATGTGCTAAGAAATGGAGTGTTGGATCAATGGAATAGATGAAGTAATCAACATATGACAGTGAATGTCCATAGCAACTGAGTGTTTAATAAACCCCAAAATTCAAGTTTTAGGGGGGAAACTTGCTATTTGACAAAAAATGA
Source organism: Gracilinanus agilis (assembly GCF_016433145.1). Classification (NCBI taxonomy): domain Eukaryota; kingdom Metazoa; phylum Chordata; class Mammalia; order Didelphimorphia; family Didelphidae; genus Gracilinanus; species Gracilinanus agilis. The sequence continues at coordinate 209,979,207 of NC_058130.1, forward strand.
TGAGAAACGTGGAAAGCACTATGGCAGATATTAGGCATTGACCTACGTCTCACATCATAAATGAAGATAAAGTCAAAATGGATATTCAATCTAGAAATAAAAGGTGACATCATAAACAAACTATGGAAACATGGAAAAGTATACCTGTCAGACTTATGGATAAAGGAAGACTTTATGACCAAACAAAACACAGAAAACAGTATGAGAATGAAATCAATCATTTTGAATATATTAAATTTTAAAAGTTTTGTACAAATAAAACCAATGCAACTCAGATTAAAAGGGAAATAACAAATGGGGGGGATATTATAGCAAATGTCTCTGACAAGTTTAATCCCTCAAATATATGGAGAAATGAGTCAAATTAAAAACAAAAAACATTCCTCAATTGAAAAATGGTGAAAGGATAGGAGCAGGCAGTTCTCAGAGAAATTAAAATTGTGTCTAGTCACATGAAAAAAATTCTCAAAATTACTATTTAGTAGCTATTGCTGTCACTACTGCTGTGGTTGCTGTTGCTATTATTATTACTGTTACTGTTGCTACTGCTACTACATTTCCTATTGCTGTTGCTATTATTATGGTTATTGCATTTACCATTGTTATTACTACTGTTGCTATTGCTGTTGCTATTCTTATGGTTGTTGCCATTACTGTTACTCCTGCTCCTGCTCTTGTTATTGTTATTACTAATGCTGTTGCTCTGATTTCACTGAAAACAAGTTGTATTTGGGCAAATGGAGAAGAATTTGAAAGAGAATATCTTCCATTGGGCGGTGGAGGTGAAAGGGAGCCTTTACTATTTACTTTCCATCTAGATGAGGAGAGATCAGTAGCTTTCCGGCCCTGAAATTTCTACCCCAGAAACTACTTAGAGATCTGTGTGCTTGCCTTTCGGAGAACAGGCATTCTGTCCACCAAATTAGGGAGAACATGATAGTTATCTTCAGATATCTGAAGGGAAGTCAATTCAGGCAGGTAGGTGGTACAATGGATAGAGCACCAAGCCTAGAGTCAGGAAGACCTAAGTTCAAATCTGGTCTCCGACACTTACTAGTTGTGTGACTCTGGGCAAGTCATGTCACTGCTGTCTTAGTTTCTCCTTCTGCAAAATGGAGATAATAATAGCACCTACCTTGCAGGGCTAGGATAATCACTGTAAAGCACTTGGCCCAGTGCCTGAAACAGAGCAGGTGCTATACAAGTTCTAGCTATTATTAGTTATATTATTATTAGCTATTATGACTTGTAGTGGTATTAGACTTTGTCAACTAGGACTCAGAGGGGAGAAATGGCTGGAAATTGGACAGAATTTGGATTAGTGGACAAATTTCCCAACAATGGGAGCTCACTGAAAGTAGAATGCATTGCTACCTGCTCTGGTGACTCTCCAGTGAAGTCTCACAGCGTTCCCTTTGGGGCTTTTTAACTAAGGGGCCTATTGCTTTCCACAAGTACAACAATAATAGAAATCACAATAATAACATCAACAATAATAGCTACAGCAATAGCAAGAACCATAACAATGGCGATACCAATGCCAATGGAAATAGCAATAGTTGTAGAGGTAGCAATAGCAACAAACAATAACAACCACTACAACAAAAATAATAACAATAGAGGGGCAGCTGGGTAGCTCAGTGGATTGAGAGCCAGGCCTAGAGACCGGAGGTCCTAGGTTCAAATCTGGCCTCAGACACTTCCCAGCTTTGTGACCCTGGGCAAGTCACTTGACCCCCATTGCCTACCCTTACCACTCTTCCACCTATAAGTCAATACA
>NC_058130.1:209981337-210005639 GCF_016433145.1 Gracilinanus agilis
GAGAGAGAGAGAGAGAGAGAGAGAGAGAGAGAGAGAGAGAGAGAGAGAGAGAGAGAATTATTCCAAGGCCATGTTGAAATAAGTAAATAATAAATACTGGGGGTTAGTAGAGGGAGAAGGGGATGAAGGAGGAATGAAGGGGTAAAGAGGAATAACTGCCCGACACAAATACAAATGGGAAATCACACCCACTTCCACAAATACAGGACACAGCTAGGAGTGAATGGTATCAGGGTTAGGAATGGCAGTTAAGCCTGTCATTCTTATCTAAGCCAGGGTAATTATAATTAACAGAAGTGGGTCCCTTGTTGGTTTTAGAGAAGGAAGTAGTCTGTAAGTTATGAAAACTGTTTAATAATGAGTTTAAGGATAAGAGATGAAGGGATAGGTCACACTAAACTAAGGATCTATGGACAAACTCCAGGGACTGGAAAGGTGGGTCAAACACTCTACTCTGTCATTGAAACAGGCTGTCAGATCAAGCTTGGCACATTAGAAGGAATTTGGATGCCTCACTACTGGTTCCGCTTCTGTGTCAGCAATTATCTAAGGTTTTATAAGAACACAGGTCCACAGCAAATTAATCCACAAATAGATGAAGACAGGGAGCTGAACCAGCTTGAAGGTCCACTCTTCAGAGCTAAGATCAATGTTCAAACCTGAACTTCCTCACAGGATAGATGACTTCTTGTAAGTGACAAATTCACTTTCCTGGACTCTTCACTGGAGACAGTCAAACAAGCATCTAATTGCTCTTCACCATAACAGAGTTTCTCAGAAAACGAAGTCTCCCTCCACCATTCCATGCTTGGAACCTTCTCTGTCAGCCATCCAGCTAACTTATGCTTCTTGCTAAACTTTCCCTAATTCTCTTATAACAAAGTTCAAAGGGGAAAAACCCACTCACAAGAAGTTACCACCATATTTAAAGGAAGTTCTTTGCATCACTTCCTGTATCTACCTTCCACTTTTTCATGGACCAGTGGCAGGTTTAACTTTGCTTTGGACTGCCCAGGGGGAAGTTGGTTGTTTTTAATTTGTCACTCACTAGCACACGTGGGTCATAGACCTCCCTCCTCCACTTAAGGATTAAGTGGAGGTGTATATATTCCTGGTGGCTAAAATCTAAAGAATAACAGAGGAGAGTTAATCCCATCTTCACATCAGCAGGGAGGGCACTGGGATCAGGAACAAGTCTGAAGGGTGCCCTTTGGTGACCAGGAAGCCACTTCAATACAGCCAGAGGTTCAACTTGAGCCTTGCTCCATTCCCTAGGCCAATCAAATGTGTTGCCTTTTGGTGGAAATCTAGCCTAATTCCTGTTTATTGGGAGGGAGGAAAGTCCTGACACATATTGGTCCTATTATAAAAATACAGAGACCTGGTCATCTGGATAGCATAATGCAAAGGTTAATATATTTGGAGGCAGGAGTCTTGGGTTCATAATCCCAGCTCTGCTGGTTATTACTCTTATGACCATGAATGAATCACTATCCTGCTCTGGGCCCTAGCACCACTGAGCCTGACATTTCCATAATTCTGAGAAAGGTACAGAGAAGGAATGAATGAACCAAAATTTGTTAAGCATCTCAGCAACTGCTAATTAAGAAAAAAATCAAAACATAAGAACCATTGTACTTTATTCATCACAACAGCATCTGCATATATTTTCAAAATAGCAATATACATATGTTTGTAAGATATTCAGTCTACCAAAGGTTTTGCTGTTGTTCAGTTGTTTCAGTGGAAAGAGTACTGGGTCTGGAGTCAGGAAGACTCATCTTCTTGAGTTCAAGTCTTATCTCAGTCACTTATGAGCTATGTGACCCTGGGCAAGTTGCTTAACCCTATTTACCCTAGTTTCCCCATTTGAAAAATTAGCCGGAGAGGGAAATGTCAAACCAATTTAGTATCTCTGCCAAGAAAGCCCCAAATGGGTCAGAAACAGTCTGAACCAACTGAACCAACCTTCATCTCAGGAAACACTCTACTGGGCTCCTACTCCAAAGAAGTCAATAACAAAAAGAAAACCTACACGGAAACAAAAATATAACAGTACTTTTTGTGGCAGCAAAAAACACAGTGAAAACAACTAGAAACAAAGTGAATTGGAGAATGGCTAATCAAACTTTTTCTTCTTCTCTCTCTCCTTTTTCTTCCTCTTCCTTTTTCTGCAAATGAGAGGCAAAATCAAGCTAGGAGCAGGATATTTAAAAAAATGATCATTTAAAAATATTTTATTTTTTCCTAATTACATGTAAAATACTTTTTAACATTCATTTTCTAAAATATCTACTTTAAAATTCTCTTCCTCTCCTGAGATTGTAATTTGATATAGGTTATACATGTGCTGTCATGCACATCTCTGCCATCATCGTGGCCCAACGAGACTGTTTTGCCATATCCAAATACTGGCAAACATGAGCAGATGTGTTCTTTGGACTTGGTTTGACTGCAGTTGTACTTATCATGCACTTCACTATTGCAGATGACTTTTTGAAGGCCACAACAGTGTGTCAGTGGTGTGGTTCTTTCTCATGGCTGCAATGTACATCATTGGAGTTGGGCTATATGCTGACCCCATCCCTGAGCATTTCTTTCCTGGAAAATTTGATATATGGTTTTAGTCACATCAAATCTTTCAGGTCCTGGTGGAAACAACAAGCTTTGCCCACTTTTATAGTGTCTCCTATCTTTAGGAATTCTATTATGACTTTGAAGGCATTGCACTGATAATTTCCTTCTCTGAGCCCACCTACTATAGGGATGGAGAAGGAGCTTCCCAACTGCCTTTACAAAAGGCAGCTAGGGGGCACAGGGGATAGAGAGCCAGGCCTGGAGAAGGGAGACCCTGTCTTCAAATGTGGCCTCAGACACTTCCTAGCTATGTGACCCTGGGCAAGTCACTTAACCCTGATTGCCTAACTCTCTCTTACCACTCTTCTACCTTGAAATTGATACTGAGTGTCAATTCTATGATAGAAAGTGAGGTGTGTTTTTTTAAACTATTTCTTTGCTGAAGTGACAAGAAGACTTGACTTGTCAGTTTCTTCTAAGTAAATTCTATACCAACTGACCCTCAGTCCATTCTTATACCCAATGGGTTATGGCCTCTCAATTTCTATAGCTAGACTGGAGAGCATGACCAATGAAAAAATTAAAGTGAAAAACAGTATGCTTTGGAAATTACAATTTTTAAGTGATATTAAAAATGCTAAAAAATGTAGCAATCTAGTCCTTGTTGTAGGGGTCACAAGGTTAGGGCACCACTTCCCCAACTTAAAGTCCATTCTTTGGCCCTAGAATTTTCGCCTTTCACTTCTAATTAAACTTATCTGTTTGTTGAAGTCTGACCACCCAAGGCACTTAGCCTCCTAGCTTTCTTTGTGGCTCTTTAATACCCTGGTCACTTGGATTCAATGACCTGTTGCACCTTGTAATCTTATTGCCATAGGATTTAAAGCTGGAAGGGACGATACACCTAAACTTTCCTGTCTTCTTTTGCTACCACCATCTCCAGATGTTTATGTCTTTTTTTAAAAACCCTTACCTTCCATCTTAGAATCAATACTGTGTAGAAGAGCGGTAAGGGCTAGGCAATGAGGGGTTAAGTGACTTGCCCAAGGTCACACAGCTAGGAAGAGTCTGGAGTTATATTTGAACCCAGAACCTCCCATCTATAGGCCTGGCTCTCAATCCACTGAACCACTTACCTGCCACCCAGGTACCTAGGTCTTAGCAAGCACTCACTTCCTTCTTTTTTATCCCCAATTCATCTCCTTGCACTAGAGGCAACCAGAATGAGTTTCCAGTGGCTGATTTACAAGAGAAAAAAATAATAATATACACATTCAGAAACTAAACACCAAGCTACGGTAATCAAGAATGTGCTTGAAACAGAATAGAAATCATCTAGACCCCAAATAGGACAATTTTAACCAGAAGCTTAATCAATCCCAATTACTTGCCACAACAAGGAAAGAGCCCAAAAGGTACCTTGGTCAACAAATAGAAGAGAGATGTGTGCCAAAGGGAACACCGCATTAGGCTATAAACTTGTTTGCAAAATCTTATGAAGAAGAATGATGAATGATTATGACAAAATCAGCAAAGGAGAAATAAAACTAGCTTAAGGAAAACTTGACTGAAATAAGCAGAACTAGGGGAACAATATATAAAATGACTCAAACAATGTAAACAGAAAGAACAACAAAACAATCAAAACTGAATATTGCAAAATTATAATGATCAAGTCTGATTCCTTCCCATTCCCCAAAGAAGAAACATGAAAAGATGTCTCTTTGCTTTCTTTGCAGAGGGGAGGAGGCTATAGTTGATGGACATGGAATATTATATAAAACACCAGACTTTTTTGTTACATTGGTTAGCTCTGCTGGATTGTTTTTCCTCTTTTTCCCCACCTTGATTGTTATAATGGATTCTTTCTGTGAGAGAGGGTGAGGGATACTTTGGGAAATGTAGATGACGTAAGAACAACAGATAGCAATAAAATTTTATAAAAAACCAATGCAAACTCGATATACAATAAGCAAAAGATAACAAGCTTTGTAAAAATTATTATAAAAAACTTCTCCATCAAGAAAGAATAAGAGAATATCCACATCCTAACATCAGAGACTCATATATGCCTTTAGAATAGAAAAGGAATTAAGGAGAACAAAGATGAGAAAATCAGCCAGATTGGACCAAGTATACATAAGAGATATTTATGCTGGAATTGACACAATTGTAAGAATATTGAAGGATTGATAAATGAGGTGTCTAAATAAGGGGAAGATACCAAACATCTAGAAAAAATCTTAGACCTTATTAATACTGGAAAAGGTAACCAGGATGACATTATTAACTACCAACCTATATGCTTACTCTCCCATTTATGCAAAAATCGCCATGGGGGCATCTATGCATGAATCAAGGGCATTCTTGCTTAGGGTATTAGTAAGAAACAAGCAGACTTTCATAAGTGATATTCAGCAATGAGCCACATCTTTGCCACTTCATCGTTTTCTGAAAGATGTGGAGGATATCAGATGCCATTGTTTTTTCTTTCTTTGTACCTCTAGCACTTAGTGGGTGGCACATAATTAGCATTTTTAAAATGTTCATTAATGTTTATTGATTATGAAAAAGAATCATATTCAGTAAAAAAAATCACCTTTCAGGGTCCTTTTATTCTTCTTTTTTTAAACCTTTACCTTCTGTCTTAGAATCAATACTGTGTATTGGTTCCAAGGCAGAAGAGCAGTAAGGGGTGGGCAATGGAGGTTCAGGGACTTGGCTAGGATCACACAGCTGAGAAGTATGTGAGGCCAGATTTGAAGCCAGGATCTCCCATCTCTAGGACCATTATTATTGACTTCTGAACTTAGACCAGTCACTTAACTCAATAGTGCTCTAATCAACTTTCTAAGATCTTAATTTGCAAAGGTGCTGACCTGCGCTGGTAGAGTGACTGGTCTAAGTTCATACAGTTTATATCAGAGGCAGAACTTTTATCCATATTTTCCTAGCTTTGAGTCTGATTTTCTTTCACTACAACACACTTTCTTTACACAGAAGGAAAAAAAAGTAAAATCAGAAGCCAATAATAATGATAACAACAACAACAAATAATACTACAAAAGGGAACCTACAATTCCAATAATCCAAAAAATGATTTGACCGGAAGTGGGATGGTCATCATCAATAAAAATGCTGGTTTTGTTATTCTGTCCTAGCTGTTTGATAATCCCTCTGGAATGAAATTCTCTCCTGGGCCTAGTCACCTCTAAAACCTGCTCTTTCCCAGACTTCTCCCAGATGTGGTTCAATAATACAACAGGATAGGCAACTACAACTACCAATTTTTAAAAATGCCTCACCTCAAATTGGGTAGTACCTAAGCTTTCTAAGCTAGATTGAATGTATTCCTCTCTGTCTCCAAGTGTTGAAATTCCCTTTCTTCAAGGTTCAGCTCAGGTTGCCATTTCTTCCATGAAGCCTTTTAACAAATTTTAATTTAGTTTATTTTTTGTTAATTTCAACTTCCGAGCTATCTCCTTCGCTTCCTCCTCACCTTGCACTAGAGAAGGCACTATTACACACACACACACACACACACACACACACACACACATATATATACATACATAACACCATGCATAGTTCTATTCATCAGTTCAGTTCTTTCTCCACAGGAGGACATTCATAGCTATTCTTCCAACAATATTGCTCTTGCTAGATACATTTTCTTGGTTCTACTCATTTCACTCTTCATTATTTTATGCTGCCACAAAGTCTTCCATAATTCCATTGCTTATATCCTAACGCAGAGTTATTTTTTCCTCAATTTTTTCTTGATTTTGTCAGGTCCTTTACCACTCTGACATTCTACTTGGTATCATATTTCTTTGTGGACATCTTTTCTTCTTCATCAGATTATAAATTTTGTGGGGAGAAGAATGTGTTCTTTTTTCATTCCTGGATTCCTAGCACATAGCATGATACCTGGCCCATATTTTATGAACAGGGAACAGGAAAGGTAGAGGGCACAGAAGGGAATATTTATGTAATGATCAATGAGGAAAGGCTAGGGGGCAAAGTGAATAAAGGACCAAGCCTGGAGACAAGGAGACTTGAGTTCAAATATTGTCTTAGACACTTTCTAGCTATGTGACCCTGGACAAGTCACTTGACTTGACCCCATTTGCCTCAGTTTCCTCATGTGTAAAGTTAAGGAAATGGAAAATCATTCCATTATCTTTGCTAAGAAAACCCCAAATTTGGTCATAAAGAGTTGGACACGATTGAAAAATGAGTGAGCAACAAAAATGTATAAGGACTGGAGAGACAAAGACAAAAATGAAATGATGCTTGCCCTTGAGGAGCTTATATTACAAAGGGAGACTACAATCTACAGTTGGACACACATGAACAATAGTGCCTACAATGTGCCAGGCAGTGTGCTTTTATTTTTTTTACAAATGTCATCAAATGAGATCATCACAACAACCCTGCAAAGCAAGGGTAGTATAATAGATACCTTTTTAAATGTATGTTGAATTCAATTGAATTAAATTCTGATTACTTCTAAGCCAGAGCTGCTAGATCTCTTTTGGGTCCTAGTCCTGATGGTTTTTCCCATCTAGCATATTCTGCAAACCATGTTTGGGATTCACCCACGTGCACACCCAACCAATCAGAAAGCTTCCTAGGATTGCAAATAATAGGAGCTTACATTTATAAAGCATTTTAACTTTGCTAAGCATTTTACCCATATTATTTCATGCTTCATTGTCCCCCACACATTAATAAACAGTTATTTTGAACATGAACTAGATTCTTCCCCCAGAGGGAAAACCAAACAAAGCCAAAATAGGTACAATGTTCTTATCACTTTACAAATTAGAGCAATTCAACTCAGAAAAACAATTCCTTTCCAGAAAGCAAATAAAATGCATGACATTTTAAAATGAATTAAATAAACTAGTTTTAAAACTCTATGCTACGCCTCAACCACTCAGTAGCAGTTAATGAATATATCTGCCTAACTGCAGGGGTTCATCAAATCTAGAAGAATCCAGACCCAACATGCTGTACTTCATCCATATCCCTGATATGATCTCTGCCCTTCCTCTCCTCCTCTTCTACCATGGACTCTACCTTCTCTTCTGTGATTCTGAGCTTCTAATGCAGTGGTTCCCAGACTTTTTTGGCCTACCGCCCCCTTTCCAGAAAAAAATATTACTTAGCGCCTCCTGGAAATTAATTTTTTTAAATTTTAATAGCAATTAATAGGAAAGACATATGTATTAATGTTTCTACCTTTTTCATAAAATATAGTAAAGAAAGGTATAAATTAGAAACATTGAACTTTGAAATTATGAAACTATTTATTGAATTCAGAATGGAATGTAATACAAAAAAAGTTAAAACATTCGAAATCTCAAATGCATCTGTAGCCATCACCAACCCCCGGATGGCTGCAGCACCCACCAGAGGGCGGTGGCACCCACTTTGGGAATCACTGTTCTAATGGGTGAAAGTTCAATACTTCTAGCCACGCCTACATCTACCAGGAAGTACTCTGGTCATCTCCCAGTCATAATAAACTGTACACATACCTCTTGGTCTGGGAATAATGACCAAACAATGCTACCATTCTTGGAAGGAATGTGTGCCAATCAATTATTCTATGTATGACTCCACTCAACATCCCTGTGATTTCTGTGATAAAAACACAATTGTCTCCTATTAGAATATAAGCTCTATCCGGCCTCAGACACTTTCCAGCTGTGTGACCCTGGGCAAGTCATTTGACCCCCATTGCCCACCCTTACCACTCTTCCACCTAGGAGCCAATACACAAAAGTTAAGGGTTTAAAAAAAAAGAATATAAGCTCTATGGGAGCAGGGACTGTCTTACTTTTTTATATTTATACCTCTAGAACTTAGCACAGTACCTGCCACATAGTAAGGCTTGGATAAATGCTTTTTTCAGTCCTTCCTTTTTTTTCTTTCCTTTTTTTCTTATTTATTTTCTTCTTCCCTCCTGCCCTCCCTTCCCTTTCTTCCTTCCTTCTTTTATTCTTTCCTTCTTTCTTGTCTTCCTTCTTTCCCTCACTCACATAACTCTCTTCTGAATACTGAATGTCAACTTGAGTCACCATCAATCTTTCCTCCTTCACCCAAAGATGGTAGTGAATAAATATTATGCCAAAATGTATATAAACATTTGTTTCATAATCCTAATTAATTAGTTAATTAATATTTTTAAACCATTACTTTCTGTCTTAGAATCAGTGCTGTGTATTGGTTCCAAGGCAGAAGAACAGTAAGGGCTAGGCTGACTTGCCCAGGGTCACATAGATAGGAAATCTCTGAGGCCAGATTTGAACCTATGACCTCCCATTTCTAGGTCTGGTTCTCAATCCACCGAGCAACCGAGCAGCAGCCCCACCCCCAAATTAATTTAAAAGACATTTTCTATCTTGTTGATCTCTAACTCAGAATACAGGCCCAAAGTTAGAGAAAAACAAGAAAAAAACTATTTCATTGATGTCTGATGTTAAAGATAATTTCTCTTTGACAACCTCTGAGAACTATAACTATGATATAAGAAAGCAGTACAAAGAATGAAAAGAGCATTAGACAGAGGATTGAGGTTCTGGAACTTGCCATTAATTAGCAGTGTCACTTACTTTAATTGTCTTATCAATAAAATGGGAATGCTAATACTAATAGTATGTAATGTAATACATAATAAATGTAATGAAATAGTATGTAATAACAGTAATACTGATAATATGGAATAATACTAATACTATATAATAGGAAGACAACTGAACCAAGAATAAGATCTGGATTCTAGACCCAATCCTTTATTAATTAATTGTATAACCTGGGAAAAATTTATTAACCTTTATCAATCTTATCATCTTCCTCAGTATACTGTGGGAGTGGAGGGATTTGAAAAAAAAATATCTTTAGGATTCCTCTTAGCTCTTATATTTCTAAATTCTAATGCTTCTAATACTGAAATCACTCCATGTCTAGTCCAACTGTCTGCCAGATCTCTCTATCTAATATCATGGAATCATCTATCTAGAGTTAGAAGGATTATTAGAGATCATCTGCTCTAATTCTCTCATTTTAAAGATGAGTAAACTGAGGTCATGGAAAGTTAAGTGATGTGCCCAAGGTCACACAGCTAAGTAGCAGGGCTGAGATTCAAACTCAGGTTCCAGGACTCCAATTTCCAATGCACCATGTTGTCTCTTGGATCTCCCAACTCAGAACTGGTGAAACCCAGCCTAGGTGGGTGCCTTGGTCTCTCTCTGCCTAACCAAATTACTGAGAGACTTAGAATGAGCCTGACACAAGATCATGAAGTACCCAATTCAATCCAACAATAATTCACTAAGTGCCTTCTATGTGCCAAGAATTGTACTAAGCACTAGGGATATAAATACAAAAGTGAATCATTCCCTATCTTTTAGGATTTGACATTTAACTAATCCATCCAAGGCCATAACACCAAGTAATTGGAAGTCCTCCTTTGGCCCCATTTTCTTTCTGCAGAGTGGTAGTAAAGCACAAGTAGTAGATTAGTTTGAGGTGGATTTAATTCATCTCCCTTCTCCTACCTACAATGATCACTTCTATTCCCCAATCTTCAGTTATTTGAACTTCTCCACTGAAGCATGTTCTTTTTTTTTAATCATTATCTTCTATCTTAGTGTCAATACTGTGCATTGGTTCTAAGGCAGAAGAGTGGTAAGGGCTAAGCAATGGGGATTAAGTGACTTGCCCAGGGTCATACAGCTAGAAAGTGTCTGAGGTCAGATTTGAACCCAGGACCTCCCATCTTTGGGTCTGGCTCTCAATCCACTGAACCACCCAGCTGCCTCCTGAAGCATGTTCTTCTGGCATGTGGGAGAGGAGAAAGTAACTGCAAAAACTAGGAATTCATAAGGCCTAGCAAGGGGCTTTCCTCAATCTACTTCTTTCATTTGCCAAGAAGGTAAAGGATCTTTCTGATGTGGGAGAGTCCTGGAAGTGAAGGCTATTACTGTTGCCCTGAGCCCACAGCTTGGGTTAAGTGACAGCATCACTAACACTCCCATCTCCTTCAGGAATTTGTTTCATTCGTTATTGCTTCTCTCTCATCTTCAATTCTCCCAATCTACTGGTTTTTGTCCTATTCACCACAAACATAGTAAAGTCTCCTCTATCTTTAAAAAGAACTTCCCTTGGCACTGCTATTCCCTCAACTATTATCATGGGATAATTCTTTGTGCCTTTCCTCTTATGCCAAATTTCTGGAGTCAGCTACATTTGCTACCTCTACTTTCTCACTACATACTCTCTTCTTATTCCCTTGTACTTTAGCTTCTGGGCCCATTACTCTACTGAAATAGCTCTCTTGAAAGTTACCAATGACTTCTTTTTTTAACATTTATTAATATTCATTTTTTAGAAAAGTTAACATGGTTACATGATTTCTGCTCCTACTTTCCCCTTCACCCCTTGCCCTCCCCCCACCCCTGGCTGATGCACATTTCCACTGGTTTTAACATGTGTCATTGATCAAGACCTATTTCCAAATTGTTGATCATTGCATTGGTGTGGTAGTTTCGAATCAAAATCCCCAATCATGTCCGCCTCAACCCATGTGTTGAAGCAGCTGCTTTTCTTTTGTGTTTCCACTCCTGAAGTTCTTCCTCTGAATGTGGGTAGTGTTCTTTTCCATAAGTCCCTCAGAATTGTCCTGGGTCATTGCATTGCTGCTAGTACAGAAGTCCATTACATTCGATTTTACCACAGTGTATCAGTCTCTGTGTACAATGTTCTTCTGGCTCTGCTCCTTTCACTCTGTATCAGTTCCTGGAGGTCTTTCCAGTTCACATGGAATTCCTCCAGTTTATTATTCCTTTGAGCACAATAGTACTCTATCACCAGCATATACCACAATTTGTTCAACCATTCCCCAATTTAAGGACATACCCTCCTTTTCCAGTTTGTTGCCACCACAAAAAGCTCAGCTATAAATATTTTCATACGAGTTTGTTTATCTATGATCTCTTTGGAGTACAGACCCAACAATGGTATGGCTGGATCAAAGGGCAGGCATTCTTTTATAGCCCTTTGAGCATAGTTCCAAATTGCCAGCCAGAATGGTTGGATCAGTTCACAACTCCACCAGCAATGCATTAATGTCCCAGTTTTGCCACATCCCCTCCAGCATTCATTACTCTCCGCTTCTTTCACTTTAGCCAATTTGCTAGGTGTGAGGTGATACCTCAGAGTTGTTTTGATTTGCATTTCTCTAATTATTAGAGATTTAGAACACTTTCTCATGTGCTTATTGATACTTTTGATTTCATTATCTGAAAATTGCCTATTCATCTCTCTTGCCCATTTATTGATTGGGGAATGGCTTGATTTTTTTTATACAATTGCTTTAACTCCTTGTATATTTGAGTAATTAGACCCCTGTCAGAGTTTTTTGTTATAAAGATTTTTTCCCAATTTGTTGTTTCCCTTCTGATTTTGGTTGCATTGTTTTTGTTTGTACAAAAGCTTTTTAGTTTAATATAATCAAAATCATTTATTTTACATTTTGTAATTTTCTCTAACTCTTGCTTGGTTTTAAAAATCTTTCCTTTCCCAGAGATCTGACAAGTATATTATTCTGCGTTCACTTAACTTATTTATAGTTTCCCTCTTTATATTCAAGTCATTCACTCATTCTGAATTCAACTTGGTGTAGGGTGTGAGATGTTGATCTAAACCTAATCTCTCCCATATTGTTTTCCAAATTTCCCAGCAGTTTTTGTCAAATAGTGGATTTGTGTCCCAAAAGTTGGGCTCTTTGGGTTTATCATACACTGTCTTGCTGATGTCACTTACCCCAAGTCTATTCCACTGATCCTCCCTTCTGTCTCTTAGCCAGTACCATATTGTTTTGATGACTGCTGCTTTATAGTATAGTTTAATATCTGGTACTGCTAGGCCCCCTTCCTTCACATTTTTTTCATTATTTCCCTTGATATTCTTGATCTTTTGTTATTCCAAATGTAATTTGTTATAGTTTTTTCTAATTCAGTAAAGAAGTTTTTTGGTAGCTTGATAGGTATGGCACTAAATAGGTAAATTAATTTGGGTAGAATTGTCATTTTTATTATGTTAGCTCGTCCTACCCATGAGCAATCAATGTTTTTCCAATTGTTTAGATCTAGTTTTATTTGTTTGGAAAGTGTTTTGTAGTAGTTTTCATATAATTGCTGTGTTTGTTTTGGTAGACTTACACACTGACCTACTCAATAAATTCTATTGGGTCCCTATTGTTTCCAGGAAAAAATATAATTTTCTTTGTTTGGATCCTAAAACCTTTCTCACAACTTACTTCTTTCTTTCTGGCTTCCTTATACTTTACCTCCTCCTCCAGAATATTGTTGTTGTTGCTGTTTTTGTTATTCAGTTGTGTCTGACTTTCATGACCCTATTTTGGGTTTGTTTGGGTTTTTTTTTTAACAAAGATACTGGAATACTTTGCCATTTTCTTCTCTGGCTCATTTTGCAGATGAGAAAACTGAGGCAGTCCAAGTGAAGTGACTTGCCTATGGTCACATAGCTAGTGTTTGAGTTTCAGACTTGAACTCAGGAAGGGGAATCTTCCTAGTTCCATACCCAGCACTCTATCCACTGCACCATCTAGCTGCCCCAAACTCTACTGTAGCAAAACTGATGTTCCCTCTACCCCTCATTCTTGACACTCCATCTTCCATCTCTTTGCCTATGGACTAGCCATTTCTATTCTCCATGCCTAGACTGCAGTAACTCCTGACCTCCACCTACAGTATCCCTCACTTTCTTCAGGGCAAAGCCCATTACCATCTTCTACATGGAGGTTTTCCTAATCTCTGAATTGTTAGTGCCCTTCCTCCCTAAACTAGATGTCCTCTGAAGTCCCTTCCAACTCTTGACATTCTGTGACTCGTCTTGATTCTCCCTCCTGCCTTTCTAACCACTCTTTCAGTCTATGATGGTTTGTCTTCCTCTTCTAGTCCTCTCCACATTCTCTCTTTTGACGTCATCCTCTCCTATGGCTTCACTTATCACCTCTATGCAAATGCTTCCCGAATCTGTGTACTGAGCTCCAATCTCTCCCCTGAACTCTGATCTCACAATTTGCCTATAGGACACCGCCATTTAGTTATTCTCCTCCCTCCCACAACCTCAAATCCAACACGTCCAAAACTGAATTTCTCCCCCTCCCTCCCAAACGTGACTCTCTTCCCCGTTTTTTGTGGGAGGGAGACGCTGTGATTGGAGTTGGTGGGCACAAGGGGAGTTACCCAACAGCAGTTGTGAGTCTCTGCAGAAGCTGCAGGAAAAGGGAGGTCGGGAATACTTCAGGTGCCATTCTCCTCTGCAATCAAGAGAAGAACCTGGATATCGGCTTTGCAAATTCTTCAGAGCGCCCTTAGAAGAAGGGAACGAATCTCCTCTTTTGAGGTAGAGGTTGCTGGGACAATAGCAGGGATGGAGTTGGAGAGCACTCAGCTGAACTGAAGAGAGAGGGAGCTGTCCCTTCAGTACTAGCGATTGCGGTTCAACACCCGCTCCAGCCAGTGGATTTTACCGAAGGAGAGGGCTGGGGCCGCTGTGAGAGTGTTGGGGGAGAGGGACAGCGGGAAGGGGAGGAGAGGAAGAGACAGAAACTTTCCTTAACCCCGGACATTAAAGGAGCTCTCGAAGCAATCCCTTGTAACCCTCTTTCTGGCAGGTTGGGGAAGGCAGTGACGCGGCTCCACCCATCAAAGCTGCGGGCGACTGGAACATAAGTTGTCCCCATCTCACTACTCTTCCAGAAGCTCAGCCTTCAACAGGGGTCCAGGCATCGCCTTCCGAGGCAAAGCGCGGTTCCCATTCAGGAGCTACCGGAATGAATCGGTGAGCATATTAATCCTTGGGAGGACCAGGGTAGAAAGGTAAATAAAAGAATAACTCCCTGCTCTAGAAAGTCCGCGAGTGGATAGGTGTCTGGGAGGACTGAAAAAAAGACAGAACGTCTGAGGAGACGGAGATGTCAGAGACCGCCGCAGCCGGGAAGAGGGCATACCATAGTGAGGACAGTAGGGAAAGAAACATTGTCGTAGGTGAAAGAAATTAATGATACTTCCGACCTGTGTAGGGGGAAGAAGGATCTGGAGCCACAACCTTTAGGAGATGGGGGGAAGAAAGGAAGACTTAATGATACTTCCATACAGAAAGATGAATGATAGGGAGGGGTGGGAAAATAAACCCTTCAAGGAAAGAGTAGAGAACACCAGGTTGAGAACTGGGGGGTGGGGGTTGGAGAAGAGATTTTTTTTTTAAAACCAACTCTTCCCCACCTCCTCCTCAGAAGTTGGGGATTACCAATCCATAGTAGGAAGGAAAAGGAAGGAGTTGGGGCAGAGGACATACCTGAGTGAATCAGGGTTCGGAGAGGCCCTTTCCTTCACACGTCACAGCCCCCAGCATATCCCAGGTACCCTCAAAACCTCCTCGTGCATGCCTATTGTAATCTAAAATGGGATGATCTGCCTACACCACCCTGTCTCCAAATCCATAGGCAATCCCCAGTCCAGAGGCAAGAGTTAAGGGGCGAGAAAATCCAGAGCTATTCAGAATGAGTTTGGATGGTTGGTTTCCCAGGGTAGCTTCTCCGGGTGCCAGATTTCTGATCTTCATCCTTTCCTAGACTCGAACCAAACTTCATTGGGCCCTGGAGGACACCCCGGACCTCCTAAATCCACGAAGTTTATTATGGACACCACCTACTTGACCTCCTCCGCTAACGAGGAGAACAGTACCCTGCAGGCAATGGCCAGCAACCACAGTTTGGGAGAGCTGAGCTGGGAGGAGCTGGAAAAGCTGCTCTTCTTTTTCGCTAAGGAGCCGGTGGCCATCAGCCTGACAGCACTCTACCTGCTCTCCTTTTCCGTGGGGCTAGCTGGCAACACCGCATCCCTGTGGGTGTTGCTGGCAGGGGAGAAGCGCAGGGCAGGACGCTCCGGAACAGCTCCGGAAGGCCCCAGTCCCACTCGCCGCCTGCTGGCCAACCTGGCGGTGTGTGACCTGTTGGTGGTGTGCATCTGCATGCCCTTGACCGTGGGCAACGTGCTCTACAAGGCCTGGGTTTTCGGAGACTTCCTGTGTCGTGCCGCGCCTTTCTTGCAAGCGCTAACCGTGGCCGCGAGTGCCCTGAGCCTCACAGCCATCAGTCTGCACCGATACTACGGCGTCCGGCGGCCTCTGCGCGCCCGGGCCTCCTGTACCCGCGGTCGTGCACTGGCCACCATCCTCTCCGTCTGGGCAGTTTCGGCCGCTATCTGTCTGCCTTTGGCCTTTGCCAACCGGAGAGATGAGATCGAGTTGGTGGAGGGGCTGCCGCTGGCCTTCCCCATTTGCCGCGAGGTGTGGCCTGGGGCGCGGCTGAAGCAGGCCTACAGTTGTCTCCTCTTCGGGTTGCTCTACTGCTTGCCGGTGTTGTTCAACCTGGCCTTGGGCTGGCTGACTGTGAAGAGACTCCAGGATCCGCCAGGACCTTGGGCTCGACGTCCCCGGGAGGGTGAAGAGCCCTGGCCAACGCTGCCGGCCCTCCCTGCTTCCCGGCTGAAGGTGAGGCGGCGCGTGGCGCACATGGTAATGGCTCTGGTCGCCCTGTTCGCTGTCACTTGGCTGCCAATCTATCTGCTGGATATCTGGATCGACTTCCACACGCCAGATTGGTCCCATGGGAAGCCTACCACAGCCTGGGTTCTGCAGCTGAGGCCTTTCGCCCAGTGGCTGGGCCTCACCAACTCCAGTCTCAACCCACTCTGCTATTGCTTCGTGGGCAGCCTGGCCCGCACCGCCCGCCAAGTGAGACGCCGCTATCGCCAGAGGCTCAGCTCTCTGTTCAGACCCTCCATCATCGAGGGAACTCCCTTGAGGGAAGGGGGCACCGAGACCAAAGGCAGAGATGTGGCGCGCTCCCCCCGGGTTTCTGCGCAGGAGGCTACTAGCGAAAGAAAGGAGAAAGTTCCCTTCGGCCATTTCCCACCTCTAAGCAAACCTTTGGACTAGAGAACCCAGCGAAGCTTCAGATCTCCGCAAGTTCTCTGCCCGCAAGGGAATTGGAGGAAAGATGCTCTCAAAGTCGTGCAATCTCCATGACCTCCTACTTGTCTACTGCTTCCTCTCCTTCAGCCATTCTTTCCATCTGGTAAATTTAGTCTGTGTCTAGGTTCATATTTGTCTCCTCCTTAACTAGCCAGAGCTTCAAGGGAGTGTAGCATGTGGTTGAAGGTGAGGCTTGATGGATCCTGGGATTGAGAAAGCATGGGAGACACCTGAAGAATATTTCTACTTTGTATAGAGTGGGGCTTCTTCCCATCCTCTCCATGTTGGCCTCACCTCTAGCTTAGCTGAGACCTCTGATCCCAGGACATTAAGACAGTTTGAAAAGGGAAAGTGGGACGCTAGGGTTGGAAGGGGCTTCTTGGGTTCTCTCTCTTCTTGTAGAAGACTGTTCTGAAGTCCCAATATGCCAGAGGGTTTGGGAAAGCTGGAAGAGAGTAAATGACCCCTCTAATCAGTCCACCAAACTGTTTGGAGCTCTAATAGGATCCTAGAACAATGGTGTAGTCATTAATAAAAAGAGCCTTTGTGGTCAGTGACTCTTCTCTGCTCAAGTACTCAACTTATGGGGATAAAGGCTGATAATCCTCCAGAGCAGCACAAGAGTGATCACTTCTCTCCTCCAGGAGTTGGGCTGGGGGACATTGGCAGGGAGGGTACAGTGAAAGAAGCCTAGGTCTCAGAATCACAAGAACTGGTGTCAAGCCCCTACATATCCATTTACTAGCTTGTGACTGCCAACAAATCACTTCCCTAACCTCAGTTTTCTCATTTGTAAAAATTGAAGGGAGAATGCTTTGTAAAACTTTAAAGCTCTATAGAAACATGAGTTACTATTATGAAGAGCAAAATCTAAGGGACCAGTAGTTCCTTATGAACTCTCTGAGAGGGACAAGTCGTAAAAAGTTTCATGGTAGCTCCAACCTTTCAGGTTGATTTCAGAATCCTGCTGTCATATCAACATAAACTGTAATCAGTGGCCCAGGATGTTAATGCTAGAAAAGACCTTAGAGACCATCTAATCACGGAGCTCTTAATCTTTGGGATGTGTGTGTGTGTGTGTGTGTGTGTGTGTGTGTGTGTGAGAGAGAGAGAGAGAGAGAGAGAGAGAGAGAGAGAGAGAGAGATAGTCATTTGTTGAAGTCTATGGACCTCTTCTAGGAATTTAAAAAATAATAATCAAAGGAAATGCAAAATTTCAGTTTGATGTTAGTAAAAAAAAAGATGCAAATTTTTCCCATCTAAGTTCATATACCCCTGCTCAAGAAACTCCCATCTATTCAAATCCCTTCATTTTACAGAGGAAAATAAAATCTAGGAAGAAATAACTCACCTAATGTCTGACAGCTAGTTAGTGCTATATCTTTGACTAAGAGTCCAAATCTGACTTCTAATCCAAAGCTCTTTCCATTATACCACCACCAGCTCTTCATATTCAATTCAGTTCCACAAGTATTTCTTGAGTGCTTGACTAGGAGCTGGAGGAGGAAGAGGGAGAGAGCAGAGTTACAAAAGCCTTATCATTCGTCATTTTCCTGTATAGCCAAATGCATCTGGGGCTGATGCTTTTAGAACATTCACTCATGAGGTTCTGTTATTTCCTTTCTTTTTTTTCCTTTCAGCTTTGTGTCTGTTGCTTCTAGCTCCTCCTTGTCAGACTGCTTCTGCATACCTACTACCTAGAGAAAACTCTAAACCTAAGTTTCCGAGAGGAAAAAAAACCCAACTTGGAGTCCTTTCTAATGTAATTTACCATTCTTCACACATGAAGAACTAACTCCATCCTTATCCTGTATAGGGGGCAGGGGATATACTTTGAGATGTTAAGAATGGGGCTTGGCTTGCATTCGTTTATAGTCATACATTTTCATCCATCACCATTTTGACCAATGAAGTTCATTTGCAAGTCTCATGGTATATACTTGGAAGAAAAGACCCATATGGGTGGGCATATCAATAAATCTCTTTCAGAGACAGTGTCCTCTAGCCAGAGCCTAGAAGCTGGCAAAGTAAACAGATGCCTAGGGGACAACATATAAGAGAACACAATGAAGAATGCCTCTGATTAACTTTATGAATGCCCACTCCAGAAAATCCTGTTTCTCAGTAACAAGGAGGTATTTATTTGCCCTTAGTTAAAGAGTAGGTGTTACATTGGGCAGCTAGATGGTGCAGTGAATAAAATTCCAAGCCTAGAAAAGATTTGTCTTTCTGAGTTCAAATCTGGCCTGAGACACTTGCTGTGTGACCCTGGGCAAGTCACATAACGCTGCTTGCCTCAGTTTCCTCATCTGTAAAATAAGCTGGAGAAGGAAATGGCAAACAGTTCCAGTATCTTTGCCAAAACAAAACAAAAGAAACCCCAAATAGGTAAGGAAGAGTAGGAAATTACTGAACAACAACAGGTGTTACATTAAAAACTGAAAGAACTCATTTTTAAATCTTGTCTATCACACATAGTTTCCTTCTACAGGTTCTGTACCTTTTCTTCCTTCCTTCCTTCCTTTCTTCCTTCCTTCCTTCATCCCTCCCTCCCTTCCTTTTTCTCCTTCTTTCTTTCTTCCTTCCTTCCTTTCTTCATTTCTCTCTCTCTTTTTCTTTTTTCCTTCCTTCCTTCCTTCCTTCCTTCCTTCCTTCCTTCCTTCCTTCTCTCCCCTCCTCTTTCAATCCAAAAATTGGTACGCACATGAAGTTTGGGATTCAGGAAAGAGTCCTCACCCTTTCAAATGCACCACCAGCTAAATATCCTAACTCCTGGAGGCTTCTTGGCGAGCTTCGTTAATTGCTTGAGTGCAAGCTGGCTACCCATCTTAGCCAAATGACTCATTGGGCCAGGAGGAGAGAAGGCTGGATTGGAATCTCTAGCAAAGGTGTTCTTGACCACTCAGATACTCACCCTAGCTTGCCCATGGGATTCGTTTGCCTAGAGCTATTTCAGTGATTCCCGGCAAATTGCATCTCTCTGTTGATATTTTCTCGTTGCTTTTTCCCTCCCTGCTTTCCACCTCTCTGCCCCATCCTTTGTCCTCATTACAGCTGCTCAGTGGTGTGTGTGTATGTGCACACGTGTCTTTGTTAGAACCTAGCAGACACGAGCCTCATAGCAGAAGGATCTGAGAGGGTAGATTAGACCTGCTCCACCCTACCTAAGGGAATTCATTTGTCCCTCTCTCCCAACCCACTCCCATCACCAGCCCCAGATCTCCTGCTATCAGGCCACTGCATCACCTAGGAGGTGAAAAGATGCTAGCAGAGGGAAGGCAAGAGGACTGGGATGAAAGGAATAAAACCCCCTGAACAACAAAAATATTGTAGCCACTTTATGAAACTAGAGACATCGCTGGCCTCAGCCCATTTGGGCGTAGCCAGGTATAGTGGAAAGAGTTTTGGAATCATCCCGAGATCTGAGTTAAGGTTCCACTACCAGCTGATGCCATGCTTATCTCTATGACCTCTGATGGCTTGCTCTTAGTTTCTCTACCTCTCTTTCTTCATCGGGAAAAGGGGCCTAAGAATACTGGTCCGTTGTAAGGAAGGAGCTTTGTAAACCTTAAAACATCGCTTAATGTAAGCTGTAATTATTGTCATTAGCTCCCAGCCTCCCCATGGGCCCCTCAAGAGAGAAGCCTCTGGGTGGGAAAGCGTGGACTGCCGTTAATGGTTTCCAGGACAACCTCCTCCCAGTTCTACAGTGTTCCTAGTATGCTTATCAACCAGCCACAATCATTAGCTGACTGTGAGCTTCAGGGTAGTCCGGGGAGGGGATGGGGGATGGAGGGTGCATGAGAGGGACTGGAAACGCTAAGTTCTTGCTTCTCCAAAGCCAAAGAGAAAAGGAGACCATTAGATTCTTCCCCAAACCACCCTTTGCCCACCACTACACCACCACTAACATAAAGAGGATGCGGAGTTGTGGCAGCTAAGTGACTCAGTGGATTGAGAACTAGACCTAGAGATGGGAAGTCCTGGCTTCAAATCTGGCTTCAGACACTTAGTATCTGTATGATCCTGAGCAAGTCACTTAATTCTCATTGCCTAGCCCTTACGGATCTTCTGTCTTGGAACTAACACACAATATCGATTCTAAGATGGGAGTTTACCTTTTTTTGTTTTGTTTTTGTTTTGTTTCATTTTGTTTAAGAAGAAGATGGAGAGACTCCCAGTCATTCCTGATTGCTTCCTGTATCCTCTCTGGCTATAGAAAGTAGATGTCAACAATAACAGCAGTATTGAGGAATGACCAAATGTGATACTTAGCTACTATCAGCAACACAATGATTCAGGGCAATTCTGAAAGAATTGTGAAAAAAAATACTACCCACCTCCAGAGAAAGAACTTTTGGAGCGGAAATGAAGATGAAAGCATATGATTTATCACTTGTTCATTTGGGTTTATGTTTTGGGGTTTATAAGATTATTCACTTACAGAAATGAACAATATGGAAATTTAAAAAATTTAATTCCTGTTAAAAATAAAATAAAGTTTCATAGTTCATAGTTTTAAAAAGGGAAGTCGGTGTCAAAACTAGGACAAGGAGATACTACTGAATGAAGGAGTGGAAAGAGTGCTGGCCTTAGAAGCCATAGGATTTAGGGCAAAAGGAGTCCAGCTCCATTTTACATATGAAGGAAGTGAGGTTCAGAAAGAAGAGTTTTTTGAACCTCAAAAAATGTCATAAGTAATAATTGGCGGAGAGTAAGGACCGTATAGTTGTTTGTTTGTTTTTTTAAATAAATTCTAACCTTCTGTCTTAGAATCAATACTATATAAGGCAGAAAACTGCTAGGTTATGGGAGTTAAATGACTTGTCCAGGGTCACACATCTAGGAAGTATCTGAGACCAGATTTGAACTCAGGACTCTCTAGATCTGGCCTTCAATCCATTAAGCCACCTAGCTGCCTCTTGGACAGTAGATTTAGAGATAGAAGGGACCTTCAAAGTTGTCCAAGCCAAGCTCCCTTTTTGTGACTTGTCCAAAGGTGGCAGAGGTATGGCTCCTCAGACTCCAAATTCAACACTCTTTCCATTCCACTGCCTTGCCTCACAGGTTCTCTAACCCCAAATATCCAGTCCTGCCCTCCCTCCAATCCTCCCAATCCCACATCTAGCTGGTCTAATGACTACCTGTGGAACCTTGGACTTCCTCTTTCAGGGTCTTGTTCTTATCTCTAAAATGAAGAACTTGTAAGTTCTAAAGTCCCTTCTAACCCTTCATTCTATGATCAGTCTCCATTCCTCATCCATATTTAAAGGATTCACAAAGGCAAGGACAGGATGTATAGTCCAGAGGAAAGAGCATTATATTTCAGATGGGCAACCTTTGAATATGGGATGGGAGGGGGAGGAGAAGCAGCATCTCTCCTTCCCCCATCAAGGGAGACATGCTCCTGGGAAAGACAAGGAAGGAAAAGGACTCTCTTCAGTCCAACCTCACTCTTTATTCCTCCCTGCTTCTCTATTCTTACCCTCATGAGGAGGGAACTAACATCCCACTGGAATTTCCCCAGTAATCTTCATGGGCTTCTTTACTCTACCCCAACTCTAAAGCTTCATTGTTTTGTTTCCTGGCCTATCCTCCTTCTTCCCAGGGCTCTGAAACCTCCTTCACTGTTCAATACAATTCGATACCTCTCTTTTTTCTTTCCCTTCTGTTTTTTTATCTTTTTTATTAGGATCAAGTCTCAGTCTCTTGCCTCCCACTATGAAGACCATTGAATTATACAGCACATTTTCCTCATTTTATTTTTAAAAACCCTTACCTTCCAACTTGAACTCAATACTATGTATTGATTCTAAAGCAGAAGAGTGGTAAGGGCTAGGCAATAGGGATTAAGTGACTTGCCCAGGGTCACACAGCTAGGAAATGTCTGAGGCTAGATTTTAACCCAGAACCTCCCCCTCTCTGGGCCTGACATTCAATCCACTGAGTCACTAACTGCTCCTGTTCCTCATTTTAAAGTGCTGAATGTGAATTATCAATGAACAGTCACCACCTCTTGTCCTGTCTGCTTGCCTGAGAACAGAACCTTCTCTAATTTCTCTGATCATATATGAACCCAAGGAGATCAAGTCCTACCAATATCTAAGGCACTATAGAATGGCAAAGAAGAAAGAGGTCTGAACTTGGAACCAGAGAACCTGAAAGCTGATTCTGGCACTATCACTACTATACTTTGGGCAGGCCACTTCGCTTCATCTATTAAACTTGGGGGTTGGCATCTTCCAACTCTGAATCCCAAGATGCCATTGTACAGGAGACCAAACTCTCCAATGCTTGTCTCTCAGTCACTATATTCCATGGTTTCCTTCTGAAATGAATATTTGACTTGAACCATTTTGAGTTGCATATAAAGAAGACAGTTGTCCTGAAGTCAGCATTGGGGCCAAAGGTAGGCAATGCAGACCTCTGATAGGGGCCAATAAGGGACATTTCCCCCCATATTTCTTTTTTATGCACATTTTAAAAAGAATTTGACTTGTATTTTATCAGAATTTCCACTGCAGATCAACACCTGCCCTGCAACTTAGCCTGGGACGTTTTTGTTTTTAACCCTTACCTTGTCATAATACCAGTTCTAAGACAGAAGGGCAGCAAGGGCTAGGCAATTGGGGTTAAGTGATTTGCCCAGAGTCATATAGCTAGAAAGTGTCTGAGACCAGATTTGAACCCATGTCCTCCCAATTCTATCAAATTCAGTTCTTTAAGACTGCTGATGATACCATGCTATATCTTGTACATATGTATAATGCTAGAAAATCCTGCTTTCTGTGGCAGGCAGCATTTACTTTGTGACTAGTCATGTTTCATGTATTACAGTAAGGACACAAAGTCTCTGGCAGATAGGAACACATGCTCCCAGACACACAACAATCAAAGAAAATAGACTATCAAGAATTCCCTTTGTCCATAAAATGCTTCTGTAAATTATGCTTTGTTGTGATGTATTCATGAGGGTTGGGAGTGGGATGGGTGTGAAATGAAGAACTGCAAAGTTCAACGGAGAACAGCGAGTACAAATCACAGAATCACTGAATATAATACCTTAGAAAAGTATGGTACATTGATTTGTGAGGCTGTGATCAATGCCTCTAGGGCTAAAGAAACAAGAATGGCCACTGGGAGCACCCTGAAATGTTTAATGTTACCTGTACATGAATAACTGTGGTTGTCTTGCTTCTGTTCTATCTCAAAACTAAAATAAACTACTCTCTTATGATATAAAACTGTGTTTATATGTACAACTGTGTTTATACTTGCAGGGCAGAGTCAATTCTCCTTGCCTGGGGTACTCAAATGTCCTGACCAGACTTTGACTAAAGCCATCTTATCTCCCAGGAGCCTCCAGGGTCCAGATTTAGGACTGCTTTCAACCTCTTCATCTTCAAAATCTTAATATAGTTTGGTGTTTTTGTTTCTTATTAATATGTTTTGTTTTTATATCATCATTCCCCTTCCCTCCTTCCATCTTTCTTTCCTTCCCTCCTCCCTTCTTTCTCTCTTCCTTCTCTCTTCATTCCTTCTTTTCTTCCTTCCTTCTTTTCTTCCTTCCTTCCTTTCTCCCTTTCTTTCTTCCTTCCCTCCTTTCTTTCTTCCTTCCTTCCTTCCTTTCTCTCTCTCTTTCTCTCTCT
>NC_058130.1:210006005-210025209 GCF_016433145.1 Gracilinanus agilis
TCTTACCCAAGTTGGAAGTGCAGGGGCCATTTACAGGCTGTCCCACTCTGACCAGCTCAGTTGTTTTGACCAACTCTTTTTTCAGCCTCGCAAGTTTGCCTCTCTTTAGGCCACCTGGCAGCATCCCAGGGCACTCATCATGTTAATACCAAACTCATTTTAGATATCCAATCAGCATAGCCAGCCTTCTGAAGTTCAGAAATCTCAAGCTCAAGAGATTTGCCAGATTCAGCCTTCCCAGTAGCAGAGAGTACAGACATATGCCACCATTACAGGCTCAATACCTTCATTTCTGAAGATATATTTCCTCCATTCCCTACTCATTGAGCTTTCCTTTTTAGAAAAAGCCAAAAAAGCACAAAAAGTAAAGATAAAAACTAAAATGAGGACAAAAGGGAGTTCAGAAAAGCTAACCAACATATCAATCAAATTTGACAGTATATGCAAAGTAACAGAGACGCCCATAGTCCCTTACTTCTGTGAGGGACAGAAAGAAGAAAGTATATTTCTTCCTTCTTCTTCAGAGCCAAGCTGGGTCATTATAATAACACAGCCATTCAGTTTCTGGGTGTTTAGGAGTTGTTATTCTATGTATGTTGTTGAAGTTATGCATATTGTTTTTTCTTCTGCTTATTTCCCTCTGAGTTCATATAAGTTTTCCCATGCTTCTCTGAATTATCATATTCACAATTTCCCATGGTGCAGTGTGGTACCACACAATTTTCCAATCAATGGATGTTTGCTATGCTTCAAGTTCTTTGATATTCCAAAAAAGCATTGCAATTAATATTTTAAAAACAATTTACTTATATAGATCATTCACATGAATAATATAATTTGAACCCTGAGGGAGGTAATGCTGCAGGATAACTATTTTCCCCCATTCAAAAGCTGGAGAGGTGAAGTAAGTCTGAAGGAAAGGAAGCCACTTGGGTGCAGACATGAGTCAACTAGTGACAGACATGGTCCTGGAATCCAGGTCCCTTCCTCTATTCCCTGAGTTGTTTTTCCAATAGACTACCTCATTCATTTTCTACATAGTACTTATGGTATGAACAATTAGACATCTTTCAAAGGTTTTGTGAGATTGACAGTGAAAACATAAGAGCTAAACAAGCACCAGATACTAGTCTGTTGGTTGATTTAATTTATCACGCATATTTCTCAACTAATATCCTTCCTTCCCCCCATGTTCATCATGGGATAAAAACATTAGGCATGTATATGAGCCAGTCCAGCTGTGCTCTCCTCCTCCTTATCCCTAGCATCTCCATGGTCCCCAAATTTGCTAAGCCTTCTAACCAGCAAGTGCTGTTCCTCTTGTTCCCTCCACATTCAAAAACAGACACAATCTCCCTTTTCAAATAGAGTAGCCATGGATAACAGCTCTAGAATTTTCTGCAAGTATATTGCTCTCAATGACAGATGGGCACCTAGTCCATGGGTTTGAATGATGCCTGGATAAGGATATCTTGCGATCCCCCTGTGAAACAGGTGAGGAAGAGCTTTCTGGCAAGGAAGGAGAAGCAGCTCTTATCTCCAGTCACACTTCATTAGGAATTCACAATTAAGAGTATCCCTAAGTGAAGAAGGGGATTCAGCTAGTAGGTACAGGCTGTTCTCAGAGACTGGCAGTGGTCCCCTTCAGAAGTCCCATCCCAGCTGGTTAGCTATCAAAAGCACTTGGAGAGAGGCTGTAAGAGGCACTTCCAGGGGTGTGCGGACCAGGAGCAATTTTGATCATTGGTAGCTGACTATTTGATGTAATCTAAGGCCAACTTCCACCATGCCAAAAAAATTTTTTCCCAGCCAACCTATCTACCAGAGCCTGAAATCCTATCAATAACCCATTTCTTAGGGGCTGCTACATAGCATAGTGGATAGAACACCAGAACTGGAGTCAGGAAGTCCTATGTTCAAATCTGGCCTCAGACGTTTCCTGGCTGTGATGCTGGGCAAGCCTTTTAACCTCCATCGCCTAGCCCTTGCTGCTTGTTCTTCCATCTTAGAATTGATACTAAGGCAAAAGATAAGAGTTTAAAAAATAATAATCCATTTCTTAGGCAAGAAGCAGTTATTAAGGGCTAATAATATGTGAGGCAATTCAATAAGAGCTGAGAATACAAGGGAAAGCAAAAACAGTCTCTGGCCTCCAAGGACTCGCATTCTAATGCAGGATACTACATCTAAACAACTATGTACATACAAGGTATATACAGAGTACTGTGCCTTAAGAAATGACCAACAGAATGAGTTCAGAAAAACCTAGAAAGACTCACATGAACTGATGCAAAGTGGAGGAAGCAGAACCAGGAGAACACTGTAAACAGTTGCAGAAATATTATATGATGATCATTTGTGAAGGACTAAACTGTTATCAGCAATGCAAGTTCCAAAGACATCCATAAGGGACCCATGATGAAAAATGCTCTCCATAGTCAAAAGAAGGAACTGCTGGAATCTGAGTACAAATCAAAGCTTGCCATCTTCCACTTTATTTCCTTTATGAGTTTTCTATTGTATGTATAAGTATCTTCTGTCATGGAATGATCAATATGGAAATATGTATTGCATGAAAGCACTGGTATAACATATATCAAACTATTTACTGCCTCAGGGATTGGGGGAAGGGAGAGAGGGGAAAATGTGAATACTAAAATGTCAGAAAACAATTGTCAAAATTGTTTCTACATGTAACTGAAAAATTTAATTTAAAAAATGTTTATAGAGTAAATTGGAGGTAATCTCAGAGGAAAGCTACTAGCCATGGCGGTGTGGAGGAAAAAAGGTGAATATTCTTTAAGGTAAATATTGCCTTCTCCCTGCTAATTCTCTTTCATTCACTCACTCATTCAATAAACATTCACAAAACACCTAGGCTGATCTTTGGGGATGCAAAAATGAACAATATCTGCCCCCTGCTCTCGAAGGGTTTCCAGTTTAGCAGGGAACATGAAACATGTACCCAAATAAATATAATATAAAGGACACTGCTTTTAGAGAGGCAGCTGTAGCTCAGTGGTTAAGAGTACTGGGAAGGGCAGCTAGGTTATTCAGTGGGTAGAGCCAGATTTAGATATGGGAGGTCCTAGGTTCAAATCTAGAACTTCCTAGCTGTGTGATCCTGGGCAAGTCATTTAACCTCTGTGGCCTAGGAGGCAACTAAGTGGCTCAATGGATGGAGTGCTAAGCCTGGAATCAGGAAGACCTGAATTCAAATCTGGCCTCAAACACTTTCTACCAAGTGACTCTGGGCAAGTCACTTTACCCCTGATTGCCTGACAAAAAGATACATTAGATACACCAGGGAAGGAAATGGCAAACCACTATAGTATCCTTGCTAAGAAAACCACATGGATAACTGTGATCATGGTATGCTATAGGGTCACAAAGAGTCTGACATGAGTAAACAATGTACAATGCTTCTTTTAACCCTAAGATTATAGAATTCTTGGAAATGCTCAAAATATTTTGGTCTACTATTCTAAGTGCATTAGTGAAAATGGTTCAGAAATGAATCTGTCAAAATGCAAGAGATAAAAGGGCTAGCTGTATTTATGTCATCCTTTGGAACATGGGCAAATCCTTCTGTTCCCAACCCCAAGCAGGTCATGGGAGATACAAGTTTCAGTGAGAGTGGGGGAGGTGGGGTGTTCTTACTTTGCTCTCCATCAGCTGAGTCACCTAGTTCCCTCTTGGTCACACAGAAATGGTGGGTTTGGGAGAATGAGGGGAGCAATGCTAGTGTTTAGAGTTTCCCTAGGTGGTCTGCCAAAGTCAAGGACTCAACTTACAGGTTTTACAGCTGGAAGAGACCACTGGCTATGGCCCTTCAGTAATTAGACTGAGGACTAGAGAAGTTGAATGTCTTACCTAAGGTTATACAGGTAGTGTCCCAGTCAGGATGCCCATGTAGGACTCCCTGAACTTCCACTGTGGAAGAGCCATTGTTCTTTCCATTGGATCTCATTGTCTGACAATCCATCTGACTCTTTTTTTTTAATCCTTACCTTCTGTCTTAGAATCATTACTAAGTGTAAGTTCCAAGGTAGAAGAATGGTAAGGGCTGGGCAACTGGGATTAAATGCCTTGCCCATAGCTAGGAAGTGTCTGAGGCCAGATGTGAGTCCATACCTCCCACCTGCAGACTTGGCTCTATCCACTGAGCCACCTAGCTGCCCCCCCATCTAATTCTTCTAAAGGGAAGCTTCCCAGCTGAGTTCCGTCTTCAAGTTTTTTCCTTAGGGGAGGTGTGAAGAGTGAATCAAACTCTTTGTCTATCAAATAGTAACTTTTAAATTAATCAATCAAAAACTTAAGTACCCCTACTTAGTACCTTACCATTCACTAAGTATGAGAGTTCACAAATCACTTGCTAGAGTGGATAACAACTCCAGAGGCCATTGCCTCCCACTTTGGGCAGTGCTGGGCAAATTGAAGACTGTGATTGGTTCCTGTAAAGTGAGGGAATGACAAGAAATGACATGGAGAAAACTACTTTAAAAAGGCCAGCTAGGGGATTCAGTCTGTAAGCGGGGAAACTAGATATTTAAGGTATGGTTGCCAGGAATCGGATCAACTCGATTCCAAATTAAAATAGACCCAAGTCAGGATGGCTTTTATGGAAGTTTATTTACAATTAGGAAGGTTGAAGGTAGGGAAATAGAGAGAGAGAAACTCTGGCCCAGACTACAGGTCTGGACGGGATGAGAATTTAGAGGCCCCAGCAAAGGAGCACAGAGGTTAATTAAACAAGGCTTCTAGCCACAAGGCCTTTACAATTAGAGAGGCAAGGGAGGCCACTTTGTGGGTAGAGCCTCCAGAAACACCAAGGGAGGAGAAAGGAAGTCAGCCTAACTTACCCACGTGACAATTCAGAGGGAAGCCGTCTGAGGTCTCACCAGAGATCCTTCTACACCATGTTCAAAGCAACAACTGCCTCCATAGGAAGTTACCATCATATTTGAAAGATAGCATCTTTTGTCACTTCCTGCATCCACCTTCAATTTCAAGTGGACAAATGGCAGCCTCAACCCTGTTTTGGACTGCCCAAAGGGGAGTCCCTTGTTCTTGATTTGTTACTTATTGTCATGTGTGGGTAACTGATCTTCCCCTCCCCACTAAGTTGGGTGGGCTGACATTATTTCTGATGGCTAGAGTCTAACAATGAATGAGGATGCGCTAATTCCATTTACACAAATCTGGCACTCTGCAATGATGAACCATACTGGAGGAGGAGACTCTTTCCTTGGATCTTGAGGTGGTGAGTGGAGTGATTCCCTCCTTGTTTCTTTGGTGAGGAGACCCTCTCTGCTCATTGATGCTTTGGAGGGACACTCCCTTCAGTGTGAGTTCTGGTGATATTCTTGGTGGTCTTAGCCTCGTGTGCACTGAAGGTTCTTGGAGGATTCTTCAGTCGTCTCCTGGCTCTTTGGATTCTGGCTACCTAATTAGGATTTTGGATTCTGGTGAGATTCACTTTGGGATTCATATTTGTAGTCTAGAGACATTAGGATTAAACTCAGGGTATTGGTAGCTAAGTAGTACTTTTTATCTCTTTATCTACATTTTTCCCCTTTCACTCTTTCCACCTCTTTGTAAATAAAGCCGCTAAAAGTCATTTTGACTTAAGCTGTAATATTTTTTAATCAGTGACCACAATATTACTTTATAATTCTCATATTTAGCATAAAACCTAAATTTAAATTCTTATAGAGGCTTGAATGAAGCTTTGGAAATGCTCTCCTGAACAGAAGCAGGTACCTAGGCCTCAGATCCAGAGGACAACATGAATGCTAAGTGTTCATCTTGCCAAGTAGAATAAAAAGAATGTTGCCTTTGGAGACAGAGAATGTTGGCTCAAATCCTACCTCTGAGGCATGTGTGACCTTGGGGCAAGTTATGAACCTCTGTGGGTCTGATTTTCCTTATTGCAAACATAGGGAGTTGAACTAAATGGCTTCTAAGATCCTTTCCAGAGGCAGCTGTGGTTCAGTGGTTAGAGTACTGGACTTGAAGTCAGGAAGACCTGAGTTTTTTTAAAAGATGTTTTATTTTCCCAATTGCTCATAATAACACTTTTCCACATACATTTTCTGAAGTTTTAAGATCCAAATTGTCTCTCTTCCTCTCTTCCCTTCACTGTTCCTGGAAATCATAAGCAGTTTGATCTGGGTTGTATTTGTATTATCATGTAAAACATTTCCATATTGTTCATTATTGTAAGAGAATATTGTTATAAAGAAATAGAAGGGTACTACTATACTCCTAGGGGATATATAGATATTGGTGAGGGAAGCTGTGTCTTTGTATTCCCCTAGGTTGCTGGTGACTGGGGAACACCAACTCAGTCACCTTTGCTTGATGGTATAATTCCCTTTTCTAAATAACAGTGCCTAGTTAGGACCCTAACTGGTCAGGTGGATGGGTAACCCTTCAGGTCCCACTTGGGGTTGGATCAATTATTAGTATTGGGTTCTGATTAGCCTTGGATCACGTTGTTCATCTGACTGCGTTTGCTCCCTCCCCAAGGGTTGTGATATAATGACCACTCAGGAAGGTACTTATTAAATATTTATCTTTGATCTTAATTAGGGAAAGGATTATCAGGATATGGATTGGGGATTGGAGACTCTGTCAAACTATTATCTATAGGCCATAATCCCTCTGGACTGGAGGCTTATTGATTTATAAAGCTAGAGCTCTTGTTCTTCACAACCCCTCTGATTCAGCTTGGCCACTGCCAAACAGAGAGACTGCTCTGCTGGATGTAGATGTATCAAAGATTTCTCTCTCAGCTTCCTATTGTCAGTCTGTGATGTGCTAGCCTTCACAGCCTTCAGGAAATAACCACCCTTAAGAAACCACCCTCTTCTTCTTATACCTCCCTTCTCCCGGTCACTACCCCGGCCCAGAGATCTAAATAGCTATGATAATTCAGATGCCTAAAGATCTAGGGAGATTCAGAGAGAACCAATGGCCAATGGTCAGAGTCCCAAAGATCAGTGCTCCAAGACCAAGACCCAAAGATCAATGGTCAAAGGCCCCTTCCAGATGGCTGTTGAGGTATTTATACTCTCAGGCCAACCAACTTTTTGCCCTTGACTCACAGCATCTGGGAACATTCCAATGTCTCCAACTGTCTTCTCTGTCAATCAAGGTGAGACCCACATTCCCAGGGTTTGAACATAACAATATTCATATACAACCCAAACCCTAAAATAAAAACACAAATAAACTAAAATGAAAAATAATATTCTTTGATCTACATTCGGACTCCAACTCTAGAGGTAGATAACATTCTTTATCATAAGTCCAGGAAGTCTTTTAAATATAAACTCAGATATTTCCTAGTTTGTGACCTTGAGGAAGACACTTAACTTATGTATCTAGGAGGCACTGAGGTAGCTCAGGGGATAGGGTCCTGCCCCTGGAGTCAGGAAGACCCGAGTTCAAATCTGGCTTTCCTAGCTGTATGACTCTGGGCAAGTCACTTGTCCCTTGATTGGCCGACAAAAAAGGATTCACTGGATCTAACAGAGAAGGAAATTGCAAACCGCACCACTATCCTTGCCAAGAAAATCCCACAGATAGCCTGGTTAATGGGGTTACAAGGGATTGGATAGAACTAAACTATGGAACACAACACAAGATCCTTTCTAGCTCTAGATTTTTGACCCTCTGGTATATGGCCTAGGTTTGAATACTCTGCTACTTACCATTTGGGCAGGCCACTTAACTTCCCCCAGGCCTCAGTTCTTATCTGTAAAATAAGGGGGTTGGACTAGATGGTCTTTAAGGTCCCAACTCTAAATCTATGATTCATTTTGCTCAGGGAATAGTAGAATCACAGGATGTTGGAGCTGGAAGGGGTCTTAGATATTATTTACAGTTGAGAAAGCTAAATCTGAAAGAGGAAAAGTGATTCAGCTGAAATCACATAATTCACATTTAGTGGAAAGTCTCAGTTAAGGGAAGAAAGAGGGAAAGGTACTTTCCTTCTTTGAGTAGAACTAGGAATAAAAATAAAATTTTGAATCCTTGGATTGACATTCCAGCTCTACCATTTAATACCTGTTTCCTTCAGAAGACCACCAGGAAGGGGGTAAAGGACACTGGGCTCTAGCTTCTTTTCTAGGTAAAAGGCAAGAGAACATGAAAGGAGCAAAAGAACCCCTGAACTGACATTGGACAAAGTCACTTTACTTCCTCAAATCTCAGTAACAAAAGTCCCTGTCCTGCCCATCTAACAGTTTCTGGTAGGATCAAATGAGATCCTGGATATAAAAGCACTTGAAGATATAAAGTTCAGCACAGATGTAGAGAATGATTATTGTTTAATATTTCTCAGCACATATAAGAAATGATGAGCAGAATGATTTCAGAAAACCCTGGAAAGACTTACATGAACTGATGAAAAATCAAGTGATCAGAACCAGAAGAGCATTATACATAGTAACAGTAATATTACATGATGAACACCCATGAATGGCCTAGCTATTCTCAGGAATACAATGATCAAAGACAATTACAAAAGCTGATAAAAAAAAAATACCATTCATCTCCAGAGAGAAAAATGATGGAGTCTGAATGCAAAATATTCTGTATTTCACTTTCCTCTCCTTCTCTTTCTCTCTCTCTCTCCCCCTCTCTCTTTCTTCTTCTTCCTCTTTGCCTTCCTCTTCTTCCTTCTTCCTTCTTTTCCTTTTCCTCCTCCTCTTCTTTCTTCTTCCAAGATCTCTTCCCCAAATTGACAAATATATGTAAAATCTATACAAGATTGCTTACCATGGGAGGGGGGAATAGAAGAGGGGAAAGGGAGGAAGGAAGGAGGGAGAGAATTAGGAACTCGGAAGTTTTTTTATATTAAAATTTGTTTTTATGTGTAATTGAAGGGATATATATATTACATATGTATAATATATATATATACATATATATATATGTATATATATATATTCCTCAGCACAGCACTAGTTCCATGACAAATGTTCAATAAAACTCTACTAAATAGAAATGAACTAAGCTGAATTAAATTTCCATTTCTAGGTATTTCCTCCTATACTCTGACTGATGTGTGAATCCTATGCTGCTGAATACAAACAAATTTATTATTGTCTGTTTCTGACTTCCCTAATTTGATCTCTCAGCCTAGAAGCACAAAATAGAGAACCAGACAGCCAGGGCAGCCTCTTTGTTCTCCTCTGCAGCTTAATGTCACCTAGCAAGGACAATGGGTGTCTTTTCTGCACTTTGATCTCCCTGTCTGCCAAATGGGGACACTCCAAACCACTCTTTCCTTCAAATTTTAGAATTTTTAGAGCTAGGACGTACCTTAAAGATCATCTATTGTAGCCCCCTAATTTAGTTAAGAGAAGTGAGATCCGGAGAGGGAAAATCACTTAACCAAGGTCACATGACTGTCTTATGAGATTTTGGGTGGTCAACTCATGACCCCAGTTCATCCTTCTTTATCCCTAGTCACTTATCTGAGGCTTTTCATTTATCTACTTGTACTTATCTTCATTGAATGGTCTTACAAGTCCTGAATTTCCTTTAGGAGGTAAATTTCCCTGTGCCAGATTATGACTTCTACACTGTGTATGTACCATATTCCAGAATTCCAGAATCCAATTGGACAGGAGGGAGCTCAAAGGTAATCTAGTCCAACCTGGATCTGAAATTACTTTTCTTTACAATAATTGAGAGAAAAGGCTATTCAATATTTTCCTGAAGGTCTCGTTGTCACCCCCACCCCCAATTTACCTTTTGGGCCACTCTGACTATGGCTTAAATATACCTGTTTTTATACATGTTGTCTCCACCACTATAATATATGCTCCTTGAAGCAGGAATACTTTTCTTGGTGTCCCCAGGAGAAATCCACTGCCCTGAAATTCTGTCCTACCCACTTTGATTATACCTAGGTTTACTCTCTGGGGACAAAGGCACAAATCTAATCATTCTTCCATGTAAGATTTCCTCCAAATATTTAAAAATAACTATCATTTCCTCTGAGTCTTTTCTTCATGATAAACATTCCCAGTTTCCCTCAATAGAACTTTACATGGCATTAGTTTGAATCCCCTCCATCACTAATAACCTACTTGCTGCTCATCACACACAACTGTCTATCTCCCATCTCCATATCTTTTCATTAGCTGTTCCCCATTCCTAAATGCCCCCTTTCTTCATCTCTGCTTCTTAGAACCTCTAACTTCCTTCAAGATTCAGATCGAAAGCTACTTTCTATAGGAGGATTTTTCTGGTTCCTTCCTGCCCACTTCCAACCCTCCAGCTTCTAGAATCTTTCTCTATAGGGTTACTTTGATGTAATCTTAGAGTATCTACTCTATATGTATCTTGCATTTACCTATTTTTATACATGTTGTCTCCTCCATTGGAATGTAAACTCCTTGAAGGGAGGGATACCTTTCTTAGTACCTATAGCATTTAACGCCTGGCACACAGCAAACTCATAGCAA
Source organism: Gracilinanus agilis (assembly GCF_016433145.1). Classification (NCBI taxonomy): domain Eukaryota; kingdom Metazoa; phylum Chordata; class Mammalia; order Didelphimorphia; family Didelphidae; genus Gracilinanus; species Gracilinanus agilis. Next base: position 210,016,490 of record NC_058130.1, read on the forward strand.
ATTCTTGTTGATTAATTAATAGATTGATCATTCTCAATAGCATCGTCCAGTTTGTTAATGTCCTATTTTAAATGTAGTACCCTAGGAGCATCCAGGTAGCTCAGTAGATAGAAAGCCAAGCCTAGAGATGGGAGGTCCTAGGTTCAAATCTGACCTCAGACATTTCCTAGCTGTATGACTCTGGGCACATCATATTTAACCTCAATTGCCTAGCATTTACCTCTTTTATGCTCTGAAGCCAATAATTAATATACTTTCTAAGACAAGATAATGGGTGTTTTTTTTAACATGGTTCCATGACTGAACTTAACCCCTAGAATCACCAGAAACCCCCAAGTAAATTTCTGATCAGGACAAAGAATAGAGGGACAGAAGGTAGCTGGAAAGCTCAGTGAATTGAGAGTCAGGCCTAGAGACAAGAAGTCCTGAGTTAAAATTTGATTTCAGATACTTCCTAGCTGTGTCACCTAGGGCAAGTCACTTAACCTCTATTGCCCCATCCTTACCACACTTCTGCCTTGGAATCAATACACATTATTGATTCTAAGATGGAAGGAAAGGATTTTTAAAAAAACAATAGCTGGACTATAGTCCTAGATGAATACTTCTTTTGGTCTTTTCTTCTCACTGAGCCAATCCAATCAGCTCATTAACACAAACTCCAAACATTAACAACTTCTGTGCTGTAACAAGAAGGTAGGCCTGAGGCAGCTCTAGAGAAGAAGATTTCCTATTGCTTCCAGAAGCATTTTCCAAAGTGTTATGTTCTCACTGAGAATATTTTCCTTTTTCAGCCTCCAGAGAGCACCTTTCCTTTGTGAGGATGTCATGGTAGAGATAGAGTAGGGATGGGAGTAAAATAAGACAATGATTAAGTTCCCTGATTTTCTCCCCAACATCCTACAAAAGTCACTAAATAAGAGAACTGCAGTGATTTGAATAAGGGTGCCTAAGTTTTTAGGAATTCAAAAATGAGGCTATCATGGGGTCATAGAATCAGCCTGGGAGAGACTGTAGATTCCATTAAGTCTACCCACTTTGTTTTACAGATTAGACAAATGATGTGCAAAAAGGAGAGGTGACTTGCCCAAAGTTATATGGCTAGAAAGTATCTGAGACTAGATTCAAACCTGTCTTCCTGTTTTTGTTTTTGGATTTTTTTGCCTTTATTTGAATCCCCACAACTTAGTACAGCCACAGGCAAATAGTAGGCACTAAATAAAAGTATCCCTTCCACCTTGTGGGAGTTAGAAGTACCCCTGTGATCTGGAAAATCTGTATAAAAAATTTTGGCCCTCCCTTCATACAAGAGAAGGTTAAATTTTTTTTTCTTTTATGGCGTGTTTACAATAACTTATTGTAAAATTATACACCAAGTACATTTTATGCATTTATGAGTTACTAAACTTTTAAAGATTTTTCTACATTTCTAACCTTTGTGTATCATCTGCTGGTTTTCAAATCCTTTTTACAAACTAACTTTTTGCTTATTTTAACTTTAAAAAAATTAATTGTGGGGAGCAGCTAGGTTTTTGGCTCAGTGGATTGAAAGCGTGGTCTAGAGATGGGAAGCCCTAGGTTCAAATCTGACCTCAGATATTTCCTCGCTGTGTAACCCTGGGCAAGTCACTTAACTCCCATTGTCTGACCCTAACCACTCTTCTACCTTGGAACCAATACACAGTATTGATTTTAAGATGGAAGGAAGGAAGGAAGTGAGGGAGGGAGAGAGGAGGATTCATGGTATTAAAAATGAAATATGTTGATATTATACAATACCATATAATTATTTTATGCATTTCTGAGTTTTCTAAACTTTTTCTGTATCATCTGCTGACCATCACATGTTGTCTGTGGCTTCCTCAAAACTCCCCAAAAATTCTCATTTAATTTCTTATGATGACTCCTGATATATCAAAACTGTTCTGGGGAAAATTTATGATGTGATGATGTGGAAGGGATACCTGTAAATGTTTGTTAACTTGACTTAACCTACTGACTGTAAGACCAAAATTCCAGCTCCTATAACACATTATTTGTCTAGGGGAACACTACATTAGTTTATCTCACCCATTCCAATTCCTTCATTGGGTGGCAAATTCCTCTTCAAATGAATGATGATATGGTAACCCAAGCACCCCTACTGGGGAGGGGAAAAGGAAACCCAGTCACAGATTTATCTGTCTTTATAGGGTTTATCAAATAATATTCTTTATAGGTCTTCACAGGAAACAAGAGTGGGATATTGTGGGTTGTCAAATCTATGCCCATACCGAGGTGAGAGTATGGCAGTTCCAACAATGGCTTCCCAGCAGTCCTTTTTTTGTATAGAAGTCCCATATCTGATACATGTTAGAGATATTCTTTGCTTTTGGGGGTGGAGAGTAGGGTTCAAAGATGCTCATTGGTAGGTGTTATCTGTTGGCTCCATTTCCCAATTTATGCTTTGGGATTTTAGAACTCAAAAACTGGTTTAAAGGGATAGTAGTATGAAAGCGGAACATTCTCTGATTTACTCAAGGTTAGCTAACAATGGGGACATCTTAACTGTGATGCCAGGTACTATAGGCACATTCAGGTCTGGATAGAAAATTAACTATGAAATTATTATTGGGAAAAAAGGGGAACATCCTCTTGGCTGTTTTTAGGGAGGAGAACAAAAAACAAAGAACAATTAACACATAGAGGATGCCTGCCAATTATCTGGCTAGTGCGAGGAGAATGGCCTTGTGTTGTTTTCTGAAATGAGGAATCAACTGACTTACAGAATTGCTTATAAGATTGTTTTGAAAGAAGGAAGGAAGGAAGGAAGGAAGGAAGGAAGGAAGGAAGGAAGGAAGGAAGGAAGGAAGGAAGGAAGGAATATTCATGTTGACTACCAGGTCAGAATCCACAAGAGAGAGGTAAGTTTATTAACTTCTACCAGTGATGGGCAAACTGTCGGCCAGATGCGGTCCCTGAAATGTTCTATCGGGCAGCAGGACATTATTGCTAATCTGATGAATACAATGAGTAGGATACAATACAATGAAACTTCAAAAGAGTTGCCTTAGAAACAGACTGACAGATGAGCATTTCCTTTCCTTTGGCCCTCTTTAAAACATTTGCCCATCACTGGTCTACACAAAATTCTTAACAAGAAGACGTTTCTTACTTATTAATAATGTCATTATTACTCAGTTTTTCAGTCGTGTCTGTCTTCATGAACTCATGGACCACACTGTCCATGGGGTTTTCTTGACAAAGATACTAGAGTGCTTTGTCATTTCCTTCTCCAATAGATTAAGATAAACAGAGGTTAAGTGGCTTGCCCAGGGTTTAACAGCTAGTAAGTATCTAAGACTGGATTTGAACTCAGGTCTTCTGACTCCAGGTCTGGTCCTCTATCTTCTTCACTAAGCCAACTAGTTATATTTAAACCTCATCTCCCACCTCCCATCCCTGTGTCTTTGCAGTGGCTCTGTACCACCCCTTCCCCTTCCTGAGAGAGCTAGAATGCTCTATCTCCACACTTTCACCTCTAAGAAACCCAACTTCCTCCAAGTCCAGGGCTTGGGCTCCTCCTTCTTGATCTTATCACAATTTTACTATTCTGAGGACAGCTGGGTAACTCAGTGGATTGAGAGCCATGTCCAGATATGGGAGGTCCTGGGTTCAAATCTAGCCTCAGACACTTCCTAGCTGTGTGACCCTGGGCAAGTACAGTATTTAGAGTCAATACACAGTATTAATTCTAAAATGGAAGGCAAGGGTTTAAATTTTTTTTTACTATTCTAAAATGTCTTATTTAAATGTGAATAGGAAATTAATTTTCATAGTAGGGATCAACCAGAGAATGACCAATGGGAATGGAATATAATAAGTCAATGATTAACAAGTGATGACTAATATGGATTCCTAGACAGAGCTCTAGAAATACTAATGATGGACTGGCGTGTCCATCTGTCACCCTTTTGCCTGCCCCCAGATTCCTGATGCTGAACCTGTAGCCATAGTCCAGAGCGATGATAGTTCCATCCTGTTCCACTAACAAGCCACTTCTCCCTCTAAGCCTCAATTTCTTCAGCTGTAAAATCTAACAAATATTCATGCACCAACTTAGTCAGAAAAGCACCTGCTTTGTGCCAGTCACTGTGCAGGTTGTGCAAAAACAAACAAAATAACTGCCTGTGAGGAGCTTATGCTGTAGGGGAAGGGTGAATTAGATGCTCTCTAAGGTAGCTTCCAACTCCAAAATCCTTTGATCCTATGACCTGTTTCTGTACTTCCCTTCTCCCAAATAGGAAGCACAGGGTTGGACACGTCATAGAAACTGATTAAATACCCATCCGAACATAGCACATACTTTGCCCACCTCTGATTCTGGCTAATATATACCTGAGTGTAGTTCATATTCAGGATAATTTTTCAATACATTTTTTTCCTTTCAAAGAGATCTCATTGAAGGAGGCAGCCCAAATTCACATAAATATAGAATTTATTTCTGACTAAGTTGGTGCATCCTAGATGAGTAGGCAGGGTGAGTGGAAGGTGTGTGGGACTGGGAGGATATACTCTGCCCCTGCCAGTGACTTTGCCCAGATGCCCAAGGACCACCCACCCATATAGTTCTTTTGACTTGGCACCAGGAAGCCTATAATAATGCAGACCCTTTGAAGTACAGAGCTTAGCTTGCTCAGAACTCAGGGTTCTGTCTTCAAAGACTTAGCTCCCTTTTAGAAACTTTTCCCCAGGGATCTGACTCACAGATTCCGAGTGCCTGTAGAGACAGCCCTAGCTAAGAAAATTGGGAAGTTCATAGAGACCATCTTTAGGGAATACCATCCCCTCGTCTATGTCTCCCCTTTCATTTCCAAGTTCTCTCACCTCCAGAGGTCTCCTTTATGCTTCTCTTCCATTACTGGCTACCCAGTGTTTCCCAAAACCCATCAGAGACCCACACTACAAAAAGCATCACGTAACAGAAGAAATACTAGCCTAGGGTCAGACAACCTGCTCTCTGGGCTTCAGAGCCTTACGCTAGAAAATTAAGGGGTTGGGTCAGATGATCTACAAAATCTCTTCTAGATTTATTATAAAGCTAGGGCAGCAAGGTGGCTTGGTGGATTGAGAGCCAAGACTAGAAATGGGAACTCTGGGGTTCAAATCTAGCCTCAGATGCTTCCTAGCTGTGTGACCCTGGGTAAGTCACTTAGCCCCCATTTTCTAATCCTTACCATTCTTCTGCCTTAGAACTAATACACAGCATTGATTCTCAGATGGAAGGTAATTGTTTTTAATTTTAAAAATAAATCTTATGAAGCTTTTTTATTTCTCTGCCCTCTTCTTCCCATCAATATTTATCTTTATATGTCCCATACTCGTTCCAATTTCCTAGGTAAATAAAATGTATTTTCTCCTTTGGAGATAATAAAGCCACTTTTAGTTTGCTAGAAGAATAGCTATTAAATTGTACCAAGAAGAGAGCTCAGATCTTTCGGTACCAAAATTGTTACAGAGAAAAAGGGATTACAGCTTCAGCTCCAAAAGACATCAACACTGTTTCAGTTACTTTCTTGGAAGTTGGTTCTAGATTTCTGTTCTTAGCTTGTCATATTACTGGGTTCAATTGTCATATCAGAGATGACCAGAAGTCCCACTATTGTATCAACCTCAATTTATTTCTTAGACACATACTCTTTTTTTCCTTTTTAAACCCTTACTTTATTAGTATCAATTCTAGGACAGAAGAGCAGCAAGGACCAGGAAATCAGGGTCAAATGACTTGTCCAGGGTCACACAGCTAGGAAATCTCTAAGACCAAATTTGAACCTAGGTCCTCCTGACTCCAGACCTAGCATTCTATCCACTGTGATATCTAGTAGTTCTTCAAGTAACTTCTTTTTTTTTCAATTAATTAATTAATTAATTAGATTTAGAATATTTTTCCATGGTTACATGATTCATGTTCTTTCCCTCCCCACTCCTGGAACCAACGAACAATTCCACTGGGTTTTACATGTATCAGTTCAAGTCACTTCTAATCAGTCTGTTTGGACATTCCTTTCCCAGCTCCACTTCTGATTCTCTGGCTTTACCACCATGTCTTAGTTATCTTTTCTGGAAATTCCTCTTCCCCTGTGGCTTTCTCATTTTGGAAATACTTCCACTTGTAACAGTTAAAAATTAAGGTTGTGAAAATGAACTGAACTCTGCCACTTTTTAGCAGAATTCCTGTCTTAAGAAGAGGCTTTGGATCAACCAATCATAGGCTTGAGCTGAGGACCAAAGTTTTGTCTTTACTTGATTCCTACAATTGCTTAAATCATGGTTCTTTGTATCTGAACTTTATCTTGAATTCAGCTGGTCTAAAATAGTTTAAGTTTAGAAATCTGGTTCTCCTGCTAATCACTGATCTTTTCTTGACTCAAAGAAACTTTGCTGACCTTGGAAACTGAGTGAGAAAGAAAGGGAGTCTGATACGTTTAACCACCAAGCTGTTCTTCAAGGGCATCTGGTTTTGCTTTCCAAAAGTCTGGGCTGTGGGGCAGTTAGGTGGCAAAGTGGATAGAGAACCAGGATTGGAATGCGGAGGATCTTGGTTCAAATCTGGCCTCAGACATGTCTTAGCTGCAGGACTCTGGACAAGTCACTCCATTTGCCTAGCCCTCACACTTCTTTTTTAGAGTTATTACTAAGCCAGAAAGTAAGGGAATTTTTTTGTGGTGGATGTGTTTTTAAAGTCTGGTCTGCTATCTAGCACCTGGACTCCAACAATGAGCCCTTCTTTGTCTTGTGGGAGAAAAAGAGTGGTCTTTGCCAGCCCCCATTACAAAGCTTCGAACCAATCATGTTGTTCCTTGTGCCTTAGCTCTGTAACCAATCATTTTGTAATCTGATGATGTCATTTATCTGCTCCTTGATTTATGTAGTCACCTCTGCCTTCCCCTTTGTGGTTTTTAGCTATTAAATCATCTCTGTTATAACAGGGATTTTGCTCGAGTACCTCTAGTGTCCTGGTGTGCACATCCCTTAGTCTGTCCATATTAAAGATACAATTCACTTTATAGGCTCAGACTCCTCTGATTTATTTATTCTGAGTTGGAAATCTACCATAATTAGGCCCTGACTCCTGTAGTTTGTTTATTCTGAGTTGGGGGTCTTTGATTCCTCTGTTCTGAGTCAGAGATCAACAAGATAGATGGAGGCACAAAGTTCCAAGTACAATTAATTTGTTGTTGTTGTTCAAACATTTTTCAATCATGTCTGACTCTTAGTGACCCTACTTGACAAAGATCCTGGAATAGTTTACCATGTCCTTTTCTAGCTCCTTTTACAAATGAAGAAACTGAGGCAAACAGGGTTTAGTGACTTGCTCTGAGATCATACATTCAAAATGGAGACAACATAGGAGTGTAGTAATCATTCTGACAAGCTTTGAACTGACAGCCTTGCCCTTGAAAGTTTCAAGTTTTGACTGATTTGCTTACATCTAAATGTCATTTAGTCATTGCAAGTGTATCTGACTCTTCATGATCCCATTTAGGGTTTTCTTCACAAAAAATTGGAATTGTCATTTCCTTGCCTAAGCCAATAGCAGAGCACCCTAATGCCCACCCTGAAGTTCTGAGCCCCAGTGTCTGGCTGGTGCAAGCCTTTGGGGAGGCCCAAGGTAAGGTCCTGAGCCAGACAGTGTCCCTGGTCTTACAAATAAGGCACTGAGGGAGACTGAATTGGCAGTGGGAGGTAGCTTCCAGAGCTCTCAGCTCACAGGCCATCATACTATCTCAGATGAATTAAAACTCAAAGATACCCAGAACCAGAGCAGGGGGTAGCAGCAAGAAAATATTGAATTTCAAGAGAGTGCCCCTCTACCTTGGGAACAGAGCCCACTTTTAAGATAAAAATAAAATTTAAAAAAAAGTCTGGGAAAATAAGCAAACGTCATTTTCCAGGTGAGAAAACTGAGATACAGAGTCGTTGGTCACATAAGCAGAAAATGTCAAAAGTGGCATTTGAATCTAGGATTTCCAATTCCAGGGTCTTTGGCCTTTCCACTTTCCCACAGAGCTAAAACGGAAAAAATTTGGGCAGATACATACGTAAGTAGGTACATCAGCATATTTTGTTAATGTGTGAATTTAATATAAATTGTACCCTCTTGTTCCATTTGAAAAACCATTCTTGGTTGATATCTGCCCTACTTTTTGATTGTTCATACATGCATACTATGGAAAGATGCCAGAGGTCTTATTCTCTCTGGCTTCCAGGCTAGCCCCAAGTCTTGCATGACTTCTACCTGATGTTATGGTCTTAATAAGAAAGGGGAAAGAGCCTTCGTTCACATGCTCTCTTTCAGTCTGGAGGCTCTGTCTTGCTGTATGTGAGTTGCTCTCTCTATCCCTTCTCGGGTATTTAAAGCTTGGCACCCACTGGCTTATCTCAAAGGCAGTTGCTTGAGAGGATGCAGCCATGCTGCTTAGAGCTCGAGTCAGAAGTTTGGAACATATTCTCTGTCTTTGTCTCTGTCTCTGTCTCTGTCTCTGTCTCTGTCTCTATCTCTCTCTGTCTCTGTGTCTCTGTGTCTCTGTCTCTGTCTCTGTCTCTGTCTCTGTCTCTGTCTCTGTCTCTCTCTCTCTCTGTCTCTCTGTCTCTGTGTCTCTGTGTCTCTGTCTCTGTCTCTGTCTCTCTCTCTCTCTCTCTCTCTCTCTCTCTCTCTCTCTCTCTCTCTCTCTCTCTCT
>NC_058130.1:210025484-210121748 GCF_016433145.1 Gracilinanus agilis
AAAATTCTCCAAGTAGAGAATAAGGTAACTAGAAAACTTATGAAATATGGGCTCTTTTAAGAACCCTTTTGGGAATACAGAGGGGGGGCACAAAAAGGGCATTTTATATATATACATATATATATATGTGTATATATATATGTATATATATATATATTCTTTTTCCAATGAACTTTGGTACAGGAAACTGAACAGGAGAATCAGTTTTGGGGAAGCTCTGTCATGTTCGTGAGGCCTGTGAGATGTAGCAGCAGGCTATGGAAATGACTTCATTCTCACCAAAAAGCCATTTTTTTAAGAAAAGGCAACTAGGTGATAGAGTACCCAGTCTGGAATCAAGAAGACTCATCTTCAAATACAGCCTACATCACTTACTAGCTGGGCAAATCACTTACCCCTGTTTGTCTCACTTTCCCCATCTATAAAATGAACTACAGAAAGAAATGGCAATTCACTCCAGTACCCTTGCCATGAAAATCCCAAAATGAGGTCACAAAGAGTTGGATATTCCTGAAATGACTTTTTTATCAAAGAGAAATGAGACCAAACTTGGACTTGACTTACTGAAATATGAACTTTTTACTGGGCTGATTTAAACAGCTTATCTTATTAAATTGCTCTGAATAAAATAGGAGAAATGCTTCATTATATTTCTCCAAAATGACCATAAAGACTACAGAGTCCTACAAGATTTAGTATGCAAAATGCATTCAACTTGTTGCCTCTGATTTTAGGATAGCATCTCTTATAGCAAAATAGCACCATGGCTCTGGTAGCAAAGAAAAAGAAGGGAACACTAAGCAGTTGGCCAATGGACTTGTATTTCATTGCTTTTCCTCCATCTTTGTAAATAATCATTTCAATAAATGGCAATCCTTTCTCAATTGGGTCTGTCATAAGGGGGCCCTTGAAAGCAGCTCTCTTCTCATTCTGTTCATGACTATACAGGCTGCCCAAAAGTCCAAATGTATTTTTAAACTATTAAAGCTAATCAAGCTTAAAAAAGGCACTAAGACTTTTGGAATTTCCTGCATTTGGTGATTTTTCTTTCTTTTTTTTAATTTGAAATTTTTTATGTAATTAATTGATTTAGAATATTTTTTTAAACCCTTAACTTCTGTGTATTGACTTATAGGTGGAGGATTGGTAAGGGTAGGCAATGGGGGTCAAGTGACTTGCCCAGGGTCACACAGCTGGGAAGTGTCTGAGGCCGGATTTGAACCCAGGACCTTCTGTCTCCAGGCCTGGCTCTCAATCCCCTGAGCTATCCAGCTGCCCCCTTGATTTAGAATATTTTTCATTGCTTACATGATTCATGTTCTTTTCCTCCCCTCCTCCCACCCCCCTCCCATAGCCAATGAGCAGTTCCATTGGGTTTTACATGTGTCATTGATCAAGACCTATTTCCATATTACTAATATTTGCACTAGGGTGATTGTTTAAAGTCTACGTCTCCAATCATATCCCCATTGACCCATGTGATCAAGCAGTTGTTTTTCTACTCCCACAGTTCTTCCTCTGAATGTGGATAGCGTTCTTTCTCATAAGTCCCTCAGAATTGTTCTGGATCATTGAATTACTGCTAGTAGAAAAGTCCACTACATTCCATTGTGCCATAGTGTATCTGTCTCTGTGTATAAGGTCCTCCTGGTTCTGCTCCTTTCAGTCTGCATCAATTCCTGGAGGTCTTTCCAGTTCACATGGAATTCCTCCAGTTCATTATTCCTTTGAGCATAATAGTATTCTATCACCAACAGATACTACAGTTTGTTCAGCCATTCTTCAATTAAAGGGCATCCCCTCATTTTCCAATTTTTTTTGCCACCACAAAGAGTGCAGCTATAAATATTTTGGTACAAGTCTTTTTCCTTATGATCTCTTTGGGGTATAAACCCAGCAGTGGTATGGCTAGATCAAAGGGAAGACAGTCTTTTAAAGCACTTTGAGCATAGTTCCAAATTGCCATCCAGAATGGTTGGATCAATTCACAACTCCACCAGTAATGCATTAATGTCCCAATTTTGCCACATCCCCTCCAACATTCACCACTTTCCTTTGCTGTCATGTTAGCCAATCTGCTAGGTGTGAGGTGGTATTTGATGATTTTTCTGGAGAACATCTTCATAATGCCCAAAAGGAATACTGTTGTGGTGGTGATGATTTGGTCATTTCAGTCATGTTTGACTCTTCATCAAGACAAAGGTCCTGAAGTGGTTTGCCCTTTCCTTTTCCAGATCAATTTCCAGATGAGAAAACTGAGGCAAACAGAATTAAGTGACTTGGCCAGGGTCACGTATCTAGTAAATATCTGAGGCCAAATTTGAATTCATGTCTTTCTGACTCTAGCCCTGGTACTGGAGCATCCCCAACAAACAGAGCAAACAGTCTTAAAGATATGATTAGTTTGAATCCCAGGCTTTTTTTTTTATCCTTCTTAAAGGTGATTTAGAGAGCAAACTTTCTTCAAATAGTTGCTAGTCTTCTCCAACTTGACACAAAACTTGATCTGGAACTGATACTGGGTACAACCACTGGATAGATGAAAATTCTCCTGTTAGGTTGCAACCAGGAGAGGCTGATAGGGACTAGACAGACAGAGTTGGCCACTTCCCCTCCAGTCCCCAAAGTATTGTCACTCTGCTTTGCAATTCTTTTGAAAATGGTTTACTCATATCTTTTAAACATTTATCTTCTGTGGAATGGCTCTTAGTCTAGTAGTTTCCAATATAAAACTGCATATTAGTCATTATATTTTAGTGAGAGATCACAGATATCTCATAAAAAGACTTTTCCCCATTCTATAATTTCTCTTCTTATTCCAACTACATTGATTTGCTTCATGTAAAAGATTTTCAGATTTTTATGATGGAAATTTTCCATTTTGAATTCATTTGTGATAAGCCTCTATTATTGATCTGGTCACAAATCATCATCAAAAGCACAGTTGTGAAAGATTGGCAACTTTCCTTCCCTTGCCTCTAAATTTTTTAAGTGAAGTTTTGTTTTTAGGCTTCTTTCTTCCAGCTACAATTTCTATAGTATGAGTTGCTGGTCTAACCAAACATCCCACCATCCCACTTTCCAATTTGCCCAGTTATTCTTGTCACATACAGAATTCTTCTTCAGCCGTTTGGTGTTTGGAATTTCATGTAATCACAGAATTGTAGGATTCTTTGGGATTTTAGTGACCATCTAGACCAATCTTTACCTACAGAGGGACATCTCCCATTGGCATTCAAGGAATTTTTTTCTCCAAGTGGCAGAGAAATGGAAATGGCAAGGCATAGGCAGGCGAGCTTCTTATAGTTCTCAAGCATCACCTCCTGGTATAGGTCTTCCAAAAAAGGATCAGTTGCCCCCAAGTTTCTAAGAAGAAGTCTACTGCCATATCTTTGAATGCCACTGATTCCTGAGGAGCTGCAGCCCTTGAGGTCTCTGGAGCCATCCTCTCTTCTAGTTCCTGGACTGGTCCTCCCAAAGCAGTGTGCAGCAGAAGGAAAGGGAGAGGTGTAATTGGAAGCAGGACTCTTGAGGTGGAGCTGCCCACACATTAGGGATCATTGCTTTTAGAACTGGAAAGAACTGAAAAACTGGAAAGATTTAGGAAGCCAATCCCTTACTTTTCAGATGAGGAAAATAAAAATGGAAGAAGTTAAGTGACTCAACCAAACTAATAAGTTGTAGAGCTAGATTTTGAAGTCAAACTCTTTGATCCCAAATCAGCATAGATTCCACTGTACCAAACCATCTTTCAAAAAGAATGCTCAATTTTTTGTCTCTATTCCTACAATGTAGAATAGTGCCTGACTCATAGTAGGCACTTATAGATTTATTAAGTTTAATAGCCTCATCTATGCACTAGTCCTAATTTAGAAAATAGTGAAAAATAAAAATGCAATAGCTAATGACAAAGGTCCCCTGGATCAGTTCTTACTTTTTTTTTTTTTAAACACTTACCTTTTGACTTAAGAGTCAAAACTGGTATTAGAACTAAGTATTGATTCCAAGGCAAAAGAATAGTAAGGCCTAGGCAATTGTGGTTAAGTGACTTGCCTAGGGTCACATAGCTAGGAAATATCTGAGGCTAGATTTGAACTCAGGACCACTTGTCTCCAGGCCTGGTATAGGTCCTTCCTATACCTATAGCTCTCTGTCCCTTGAGCCACCTAGCTGCCCCCAGGATTAGTTCTAAGGAAGTTTTGATTCCCATCTATGATCCATCTTTTGTGGTGGAAGTGGTAAGATTCTCATCCTATGCAGATCAAAGCAAACTATCTTTCCCATCAGTGTATTTAGTTTTATTTGGGGATTTTGGTTTTTTATGAGTGTGCTCTTACAACAATGACCAATATGGAAGTGTGTTTTACATGATAATACATGTATGGTCCAGATCAAAGTGCTTACCATCTCCAACTGGGGGGAGGGAAGGGAGGGAAGAAGATGGATTGGATCTTATAATTTTGGAAACTATATATTGAAAATAATTATTACATGTAATTGGGAAAATAAAATATCTTTGATTTTTTTAAAGGTTCTCATCCTGTCACTGAGCCCCCAAATATTTAAAAAACAATGATGGAAAATATCTATACTTCCCATAGTTCATGGTCCTTTTTTCTGGCAGCACTGCTCTGGCAATGGGATCCCACCACTTTAATCCAATCTAACCCACCCACATATATTGAGTGTCCATTAAGACATGTACAAAATGCCATGTGAGGTGATCCATTCTCTGGCTGGGTTCTCTGCTTTTCAAAGGGAAACTGCCAAGAGCCCTGCCTGCCTGCCTTTGCTTAAGGTGAACAGAGAAAAAGGGCTGCTTTAATTGGCTCCTGGCTTGCTTATAAGCCAGGCAGCACAGAAGTCTCTCTCCTGCTGTTCTTTTAATAAGTGATGTGTCTGGAGAGCAGAAGCTCTAATTGAAGAGAAGACAACAAAATCCTGTCTCTCAGCCACCCTCCCTTTCCTCTTCCCTACATGGACAGAACAGGGAGGCATCCTTGCACAGCTCTTTTCATGAGGGTCTCCCTTCCCCAAATTCAAATGTTGGCCAATTATTTCCTTGTGACCTTGGGGAAGCTGCTTAAACCCTTGAGATCTTTTCCTCATTTGTAGAGGAAGAGGTTCAAACTAGATTTCTGCTTAGGTTCTTTCCAACTCTAAATCTATGATCCTCCGATCTTATGACCAAAGGCTTCATTCCCCCTACACACATATGGAGAAAGTTAGGAATTATCAGTATGTTTTTGTTTTCTTTTAAGTTCAATTTTATTTTATTTTCAGCTCCAAATTGTCACTCTCCCTCCCTCCTCAACAACTGAGAAAGCATGAAAAATAAAACCCATTACAAATGTGCAAAACAAATTTCCACAACAATATAAATGGAAAGATCACAAAACAATAAAAACTGAATGTTGGGGGGCAGCTAGGTGGCTCAGTGGATAGAGAGCCAGACTTGAAGACTAGAGGAACTAAGTGGACTCAGACACTTCCCAGCTTTGTGACCCTGGGCAAGTCACTTAACCCCAGGTGCTAGCCCTTATTGCTCTTCTGCCTTAGAACATATTCTTAGTATCTAATATAAGACAGAAGGCAAGGGTTTAAAAAAAACCTGAATGTTGAGAAATTATAAAAGTTAAAGCTTGGTCCCAAGAAGAGATATGAAAAGATACCTCTTCTTATTTTGCAGAGGTCAGAGCCCAGAGAGTCAACTGAATTTAACATCAGATTTTTTTTTGGATGTGTTAAACAGGTTTACTAATTTTCCCCCTCTTCCTTTCTTCTTCTTTCTTTAAAAAACAACAATTTCTTATAAAGGGTGGCTCTGGTTTCAGAGGGATTCAGGAGGAAATCTCAGCAATGTAAAAACAAAAGATATTAATAAAAGCCTATTTTTAAAATTGACCCATCCTAATTTAACTAACAAAATGAGTTACAGAATCAATCTAAGGTTTAAAACAGATATGAACAATCATTTGCTTTTATTAAATCAATCAAAAGCATAAACTGGATGAGAAAGAGTCCTTAATCAATTTGGAAGGACTGAACTCCTTTGAGTCATTGGACAAAATTATATGAGACTCCACAGGAAGTATATTAGGGTTGAAAGAGACTCATTCATGCCCCGTAGGGCTTGTATAAAAGAGAAAGGCATTTTGGAATCCAGTATTTCAATATTGGGCCAGTTTTGTGGTGGGCTAGATTTAGCCAAGCCTCTGAAATGGAATTGATGGGGGTAGAGGAAGTAGTATGTCTTCTTCCCACTCTCTTTACAAGAGGAAAATTTTGTGATCTTTACGAGACTGGAAGAGTTGGATTTCCATTATCTTTATTAACAATATCCCCAAAACAGCAGCAACTGACAGCAGGAGGACTTGCATCAAAAATAGAGAAAGTATTGAACACACTGAGAACAGACAGCATCTGTAGTCTACAAGGGTTCTAAACCTCAGGGCTCACCAGGAAATGATATACACCTTGGGGAAACTTCATGAGGACTCCACAAATAGAGAAAATTATTTCCATGCAACCATGAGCTATGAGTTGCCCCCTCACCATATATGCAATCAAGCTGAGACATCACCCTGTAACGTCACTGGTCCTCTTCAAAAACAAAGTACTACCCTCACTAACAACAATATCTCTCAAATTTTGAGCCCACTTCCCTTTGACTCAGTATATATAATTGTGGGAGAGCATGCCCCAAACTTTTAGGAGAATGTTTTTGAACCAATTGTTCTTACTCTACTAATTTGCCTTACTATTTACTTCAATAAATACCCTTAACTAAAAGCTGCTAAACTATGAATGAGCAAGTGACATCAGCTGATAATGGGAAGCACACTGGTGAGGGCTCCTGAGCAAAGGTACTAGGAAAAAAGCCCCAGAACCTCAATATTACCCCTAATGCCTCACAATTTGAATGAGATTCAAGAAGTAGCCCTAGAGGAAATTTTTTACATTCATTTATTTAGCATAGTACTGGAAAAAAAAAAGCATTAGCTTTGAAATCAAAGGAGCTGGGTTCAAATCCTATCTCTGACATTTACTACTTACATGGCTGTGGGGAAGTCACAATCTCCTTGGGTCTGTTTTCCTCATCTGTATAACGGAGGAGGGTGTTAAGATTAAATGGCCTCTGAGTTTCCTTTCTGCTCTAGACTGATAATGCAATGATAAATTTACATAAAAATGAAGTTTTTTCATCTCTCCTTTTCCCTGTGATAGGAACCAAAGGGAGGGCATTTAGGAGAAGATGAAAACAGAATGGCGTGTCTGAGCTGGAAGGGACATAAGAGGTCATATGGTCCAAACCTATTATTTTATAAATAGCTAGCAGCAAAAGTCAGGCTCACAATCTAAGTTTCCAAAAGATTCATCTAAGGATTTTTCCATCATGCTTTTTATTTTTATTTTTCTAAAAAAAAAAATCCCTTACCTACCATCTTGAATCAATACCATGTATTGGTTCTAAAGTAGAAGAGTGGGAAGGACTGGACAATTGGGGTTAAGTGACTTGCCCAGGGTCACACAACTAGTAAGTGTCTGAGGCTACATTTGAATACAGGACCCCCATCTTGAGGCCTGGCTCTCAATCCACTGAGCTGCTTAGCATCCCCTGCTTTTCTATTTTTTTAAGGGGTCTGTGATTTCATTAGTAAAAATATCTCTGCACAAGGAGACTCCTACCAGTGTAAGTTGATGCTTTCTCTGTAATTTCCTAGGACAGCAGATTAAGAGTTGGAAGAACAATACGGTCCAACCCTTTATTTTACAATATGAGAAAACAAAAAAGTTATACAACTCGCCCAGTTTGCATCAGAGGCAGCAAGTACTTGAACCCAGGTCTTTTTGACTCCAAGACCAGTTCTCCATCTCTATGCCATGCTCCCTCCGCATGCCATACTTACCAACTGTAAAATTCTAGCGTGGTTCAACTTTCTCCCAGTAGAGTCTCTAGCCCTGATTGTAGTCTAATCCTTCCCTTTCCTCCTACCCTATGGCAGGACTGCAAGCACCTTCACTTTGCCTGTCCTAGCTGGGAAATGATACCTGATGTGCATTTTGAGGGAAGTGAGAGGAAGGATTAGGAAGGAGAAGCAGCACGGAACTTCCTGAAGGCATGAGGTACTGCTTTTTCTTCACCTCTCCCTATAAGCAGATACAGAGAAGAGAAAGCAGCCATACTGGGAGAGGCAGACATTCCTTTCCAAAGAATAAAACCTCAGCGCTGAGCAAGATGGCATTCTGGGTTCAACTTCATTAAAACCAAGCTGAATAAAAGATAATCCAAGATTCAGTTGATGACCCAGAGTGCTCTTGTCTGTGCCCCCCAACAAAACAGCTGGGGACCCCAGGGAGGAGCTTCCCTGGTAGCTCTTCCCAAAGCAATCAGCCACCAGTGCTAGACTTGATTAATAAGCTTTACAAAGTGCCACCAGTATATGGTGAATTCTGCCAGCCCCCAGAGCAATGAACCTTTTCTTGGGCTTAGCTCACAGTCCCTTCCCCCAGCCCACGTGTATTCTTCTCATACACACAGACATGCTCCTATCACGTGTGCTCTGCCCCAGCCCATACACATTAACGCTGCCATCCATTAGGAGCTCGTGTCAATGCACAAACACAATCTCACACAGGGACAGTCACACTCGGATCAAAACAGATTCAGGGTTTTCTCTTAGCCTCTCTCCCTGCGATTAACAAGAGTCCATCTTGTAAACACTTAAAAGTGTATGACTTGACAATGTGAAGACTTATTAGAGAATATAAACAACACTGGGGACAATCTAATCAAGCAGCTTAAAATAACTGGGTAAAAAATGGTATGAAACTATAAGCACTAAGTCCCAAAGAAATCAGGTTATGGGTAAAAACCTTCACAAAAATGGGAAAATGTCATTCCTAGGCCTGAAACTGTCCTTCAGGGACAAATTCAATTCACTAAATATTCACTGAATACCTATTAGATGCCAATAATGTGCTGAACACTGGCAAGGGTGGGATGGGAGAAAATATAAAGAGATGCCAAATACACTCTGCCCTTGTGGAGCCCCCCGTCTGGTTAAGGAAATAAGACAACTGCCACCATTATCAGGGAGATAGAGTGGTTGAACCATGAGCCCAAAAGACATCAGCTGTTGTCAACAGCCTCATGAAAATACCTCTCTTTCATTCTGAGACTGCCTATAAGAAACAGAAAAAAGCAGAGATATAGAGATTTAGGGTTAGTGCTGCTAAAAAAGACTTAAAAAAAAACTCTTATATTCTGTCTTAGAATCAATACTGTGTATTGGTTCCAAGGCAGTAAGGGCTAGGCAATGGGGGTTAAGTGACTTGCCTAGGGTCACCCAGCTAGGAAGTGTCTGAGGCTAGATCTGAACCCAGGACTTACATCTCTAGACCTGGCTCTTCAATCCACTGAGCCACCTAGCTGCCTCCAAAAGACTCTTATACAATATGTTTTCTCATCTGATTTTGCTAACAGGAGAAAAAACAAGAGGGCCAGGTAAGATTTTTGTGGGTGAGTTATGCAACTTGAAAGTGTCTTGTTCCCAGGAATCTTTCTCTGGTTGTCTATGTTATCCTTGTTGTAGGTGTCCCTGGGCAAAGTCTTATACACCAGACTGTGCTGCAAGTGGCCTGAGGTCTTGAGCACATAAAACAATAAAGGATTTAGTCAATAATGAGTCTTTGTTAGAAGGCTGATGAAAGGGGGGGAATCTAGGTGACTCAGTGGATCGAGAACCAGGCCCAGAAAACAGCCATAGTTGGAGAGACAGACATTCCTTTCCAAAGAATAAAACCTCAATGCTGAGCAAGATAGAGCGATGGAGGCAGCCAGATGGCATTCTAAGGTTGCCTTAATTAAAATCAAGTTGAATAAGATTATCCAAGATTAAGTTGATGACCCAGAGTGCCCTTGACTGTGCCCCCCAACAAAGCAACTGGGGATCCAAGGGAAGAGCTTCTCTGGTAGTTCTTCCCAAAGCAATTAGCCACCAGTGCTAGACTTTATTATTAATAAGCTTTATGTATTGCTGCTACCAGTATATGGTAAATTCTGTCAACCCCCCAGTGCCTAGCCCTTACCAAACTTCTGCTTTGGAACAAATACACAGTATTGATTCTAAGACAGAAGGTAAGAGTTTAAAAACAAAAAAGGTCAGTGAAAACTGCCTCTCTGACAGCACTTTCTAAGTCTCATATCTGCATCAGAGATTGTGTACCCTAAAGGTCATAGACTAGCCTAGTGATTCCCAAACTTTTTTGGCCTACCACCCCCTTTCCAGAAAAAATATTACTTAGCACCCCCTGGAAATTATGAAACTATTTATTGAACTCAGAATAGAATGTAATACAAAAAAAAAAGTGTGGCCATCGCTGCTCTCCTAGATTGCTGCAGCACCCACCAGGGGGCGGTGGCACCCACTTTGGGAATCACTGGTCTAGAGGACTCTACTTAAATTCTCATGACACAGAACAATATAAACAGTATGTGATCAAGTATGCCACATGGATACCAAGTAAAACAGAAGCTTAAGTGAGGAAGAAATTAGAGTGGATAAGAGTTGCAGCGGAAAAATGTTCCTAGTTGAGAAGGGCTAAGTAGGATTCAGATAACGGAGAAGTAGGCAAAATAGAGCATCTCACATGCTCAGAAGACAGTAGAGGAGTCATTTGTATGACAGTGCAAGCAGAGAGAACTGGGAGAAATTAGATAAATGAGAAGAGTTTGTTAAAAAGACAAAAATCTAGCAAAAATGAGGGATTGAAAGTTTCAGAGGCATAATATGCATAAATTAATTTTAAGTCAGAATAATTATAAATGTACATAAATTAGTGTTCTTTCTAATGGCACACAATAAATAATTTTAAATAGATAAATAAAAATACTAGGGAAAGGCTACTCCCTCAATGGGAAATAATTTTACACCAAGGAAACCACAGGATCTGATAGTAATGAAATACAGGTGGGCCAAAATGCGAATTCAATCCATGCACATTTGAAACTTCCAACAATAAATTGGGGACAATTATTTGCATTATTTTTTCAAAGCGTTTTTGCCTACATAATTTCATTTGATTTCATTATAGTTGTCTGAAGCAAGTGCAGGTTGTATGATTATCCATTAGTATTCAATGCAAATTAAGTCAACAAACAACTTTACTTTGTGCCAGGAACTATGCTAAGTCCTAGAGATATAATAACATTTGAAAGGTCCTTTCTCTCAAGGAGTTTATATTATATCAGGGTGGCATAAACAGAAATAATTAAATAAAAGGTAATTTGTAGCAGGGGAAAGAACTAAAAACTAGGGCAATCAGAAAAGGCGGAACATAGGATGCAGCACCTGAATGAAACTTTGAGAGAAGCTAAGGAATCTAAGACATGGAACTAAAGAAAACAATGTTCCAGGAAGGGAGAAAGGTAGAAATTAAAGTTATGGTCAACCTCCAAAAGAGATTGAGTAGCACCAACCCAACTATGCAAAACATTTTAAAAGGAAGCTCCCATATCCTCCTCCTTGAAAATGTGGTGAAAACAAATTAAATTTGGGATTACTTGTGTTATGA
The DNA here is from genome assembly GCF_016433145.1 of Gracilinanus agilis. Lineage (NCBI taxonomy): Eukaryota > Metazoa > Chordata > Mammalia > Didelphimorphia > Didelphidae > Gracilinanus > Gracilinanus agilis. Next base: position 210,037,062 of record NC_058130.1, read on the forward strand.
TGGGGGTCGGGGGGGAAGGAATATGTGATTCCTCCTTTAGCTTAGCTAATATAATCCTAAAATGTAGTCATGTGATGAAGTTTTAAATGTGTAAAGATAGTTTATATTTGGTGATCTTTTCATGCGATCAAAATCTCTTTGAATGGATCAAGAAGGGAATAGCTGATTGGCTAATCATGCCTAGGAAACTTTAAATAACTGGAGAAATTTTTTTAAACATTTATTAATATCTATTTTCTAGAACAGTCAACATGGTCACATAATTCATGCTCCCACTTTCCCCCAGGACCCACCTCCAAACCGTTGACAGCCACACCAGTGTGGTAGCCACGAGCCCACATCCCCAATCATGTCCACCTCAACCCATGTGTTCAAGCAGTTCTTTTTCTTCTGTGTTTCCACTCCTGTAGTTTTTCCTCTGAATGTGGGTAGCATTCTTTTCCATAAATCCCTCAGAATTGTCCTGTGTCATTGCTTTCTGCTGGTACAGAAGTTCATTACATTCTATTTTACCACAGTGTATTGGTCTCTGTGTACAATGTTCTTCTGGCTCTGCTCCTTTCACTCTGCATCAATTCCTGGAGGTCTTTCCAGTTCACATGGAATTCCTCCAGTTTATTAAATAACTGGAGAAATTTTAACAGTTGGTCAGTCCAATGGTAAACCAGTTCAGCAGTGGGGGATTTCAGTTTGGTAGTTGAAGATTCCAATTCAAGAGGAGAATCTGGGTATCTGAGAGGGCATCATTCTTGGGGAGGGTAGGAAAAGAAGCTATCTCTTTCCTCTCCTACCTCCGCTGACCATATTATCAAAGAGACAGGACCATTGAGGGAAAATACTTCTACTAGGAGCAGAGAAATAAACTACAAACAAGTAGAGAAAGTTATCCAAGGGGAGCTCTATGAAGGAGTCAATGAAAGATATCCAGTTCTAGGAAATGAAAAGTAGGAAGTTTCAAACTTCATAGTGGGGTCTGTAGATAAGGACTTTACAAAGTCAGAGGTCATCACGAGGATTCTAGGAAAGAGCTCAATACCAGGAGTTGTGAATTACTCCTTTGCCATGCATGTTCACCACATATGTATCATATTATATTATTATGTTTTATTTTATTATCCAGAAAAATAAGTTTAAAAATGCATTAGTATGCCTGTCTTCTGGTCAACAATTATTACTTATCTTTTTTATTGTCTTTATTAATCTGATGGGTATAAAATAGAACCTCAGAATTGCTTTCATTTGCGTTTTCTCTATTATTGATTGGGAACATTTTAAAATGTCTATAGGTAGCTCAGAGCAGCTAGGTGGCACAGTGGCTAGAGTTCCAGGTCTGGAGTCAAGAAGACTCATTTTTCTGAGTTCAAATCTGGCGTCAGACACTACCTGTGACTCTAGGCAAATCACTTAACCCTGCTTGCCTCAGTTTCCTCAGCTGGAAAAGGAAATGGCAAACCACTCCAGTATCTTTGTCAATAAAGTCCCAAATGGGGTCACAAAGAGTAGGATACAACTAAAAGTTAAATTTCTTCATTTTAGAACTGTCTATTCATATTCTTTGACCATATATCAATTGGGGAATGACTCTTCTAATCCCAAATTTCAAGTGGCAAACTATAAATGAGAGTGTTTGATCAAATACAGCCAATTCTTGGTTTATTTATACTAAAGTTGGGGAAGCAGCAGTACAGATAACTGCAAATAAAGACCCATAAAAGGTCAGAGCTGGAAGAGATCTTAGAGGTCAACTATCAACTAGTTAATACCCCTACTTTGTAGAGGAGAAAATTAAGGCCAGAAGACAAAAGCAACTTGCCCACTGATCCAATTCCCCAGATCCTAGTGATCTGTGGAAAGTTTACCTACCCTCCCTCCTTCCCCCCCCCCCCCCCATTATGTCTGTTTCAGATTCAGGAATTTTTTCTTGGACCAACACTGCCCTCTGGTGGTTATACCAATCTACACAACACAGAAGCAACTCTAGGCCACCCTCCTCCGACAGATGTCTCTTCCTTTCCCAGGCACTAGTGGGTCAGAGGCTTCCTTGGTCTTTTTCTGTTTTATGAGAAGGCTCCTGGGTGAGAGAGCCAGAAGTCTGTAGGCCAGAGTGAAAGGGTTAATCCCTTTTTCGCTTCTCAAAGCAACACTTCACAGACAATGGGACAAAGTTGGAAGTAGGCTAGATCTTAAGCACCTTCTTTAAGGAAATACATCCAGCTCCTACTTTTTATTATGACATTTAATTTTTATTCCATTTTTTCTCAATGATAGGGAAACGCAAATTTTTTTTTTTAAACCCTTACCTTCCGTCTTGGAGTCAATACTGTGTATTGGCTCCAAGGCAGAAGAGTGGTAAGGGTAGGCAATGGGGGTCAAGTGACTTGCCCAGGGTCACACAGCTGGGAAGTGTCTGAGGCCAGATTTGAACCTAGGACCTCCCGTCTCTAGGCCTGACTCTCAATCCACTGAGCTACCCAGCTGCCCCCGGAAACGCAAATTTTTAACCTTTTTTTAAAAATCCTTACCTTGTGTCTTAGAATTACTACAAGTAAGAACCATTGGAGTCAGAATGTAGATGAAAGCATACAATTTTTCAATTTTTTAGGGGGGTGGTTTGGTTTTATAAGATTACTCACTTACAAAAAATGAACAATATAGAAATAAGTTTTGCATGATAATACATGTATAGCCAGATTGAATCACCTGTAGAACACAGGAAATGGGGAGGAAAGGGAGGGAGGAAGATAAGTTCAATTATAAAACTTGGAAAAATTTGTGTGAAAATTTATTATATATAATTGGTAAATAAATAAAAGTAAAAAATAAGAATTAATACAAATATCAGTTTCAAGGCAGAGGAGAGGTAAGGGCTATGCAATGTGGGGTTAAGTGACTTGCCACAGCTAGGACGTCTCTGAGGCCAGAATTGAACCCAGGATCTCCCATCTCTAGGCCCAGCTCTCAATCCTCGGAGCCACCTACCTGCTCCCTTAAAAAATTTTTTTTTTAATTTTGAGTTTCATATTCTCTCCCTTCTTTCTCCACTCCTTGAGAAAGCAAGCAATTTTATCTAGATTATACATGGTACAGTCATGCAAAACATTTCCATATTGGTCATGTTGCAAAAGAAAATAGACCAAAAAAGGGGGGGGGAAGAATAATAAAGTTTTAAAAGCAGGCTTCAATCTGCATTCAGACTCCATCGGTTCTTTCTCTGGCCTACTTCCTTATTTGAAAAAGAAACAACGTTGGCCCAGAGAACTTAAATGACTTGTTCCAAATCAGTTAGTAAATGGCATTAACTTTGTAGGACTAGGACATACCTCCTTCCTCCAAGGATAGTTTTCTATTTCTCTCTACCAGAAGCACCCAAATCCAGAGTAGAATCTATGTGGCCCAGGTTGGGGTGGGTAGCTCACATCACTAGCAAGCAGGCATGAGGGATTTGGATGAAGATCTTCCAGTTCTGACAGTCAAATCTTAAACAATCCAGAGAATTTGCTAATATAAGAGAATCTCTGCTAATGTGGGTCCCTGACTTGCTACCATATGATCTTGAATTAATCACTTAACTTCTATGGATCAGTTTCCTAATCATTGCAATCTATGATCTCTCAGGTGCCTCCTAGCTCTAAGTCAAAGATCCTCTGAGAGCTCAGATTTCAGACTGTTGGGGGACTGGGTAGTTCTTGCAAGGTGTCCACCAGCATGTAGTAAAATCTGTCAAGAAGCAAAGGTGTCCTCTGCAGATTGAATGTCTCCCATGTATATGCGTTACTAGTTTTCAAATGTATGTAGATACCGTTGTGATTAATAAAATAGAAATACATTTAAATGTATTACTGATTCCTGGGAGCTTTTTGTTATGATGTATTTTCTCATTCAAAAGTGGGGGCAGCTAGGTGGTGGCTCAGTATTACATGAATATTACTATTACATGAAGCCTTTAAAAACTGTTACATTAAGAAGGGGGTCCTCATAATTTAAGAGTTTGGAAATCACTGTACTAGAAAGAAGGCTAGGACTTCATGTATTGGAAAAGAATTGGTGGATAGGAGTAGAGTAGATCCCTCTCATTTAGGGAATGACCAAACAAGTTTTGATACATAACTCTAAGAAGTGTGGTTGTTCTTTGTTCTTCATTTTAGAGACCAGCAACATCACAGTGGCTGATCAGACCAAGATGAGTTCAGAAGTCACTGCCCCATAAGGGGCACAAGAGGTCTGTTGGAACATTTAGGGTAGAAGGGGCTCTGAATTTGTGCAATTCATGCTTCCTATGTGTTTCTATGATTCTGCTTTGCTCATGGAGTAGTCTATCTTCTTTGATGTGGGCACATTTTCCATGTCTCCATGGAACTTTCCTTGTTGGAGTAATACCAGAAGAACAAGCTAAAACATCAACATTATACAAATCAAAAATATTTTATAAATTAATGAATTAAAAGATTGATTTTTTAAAAAGTAGAATCAGAAAACAATAAAACTATAAAAACTATAAAAATATAGAAAGGAAAAAAGAAACTCAGTTAACCATATTGATTATATTGATGCAATGACTTGTTGATGCTATTAGTTATAACTATGCAATGGTATGTATTACTAGTTTTTTAAAAGCAGAATCAGAAAACAATAAAAATATAAAAAGGAAAAAAGAAACTCAACCATATTGGTTATATTGATGCAATGACTTGTTGATGCTAGTAGTTATAATTATGCAATGGTATATATTACTATATAATTATAATGATGAAACTTGGCTTTGAGAAAATGTACTTTCCAACCTTCTTTATAGAGGTGGGAGACTATGGGTGTGTAATCTTGCATATACTGACAGGCATGATATGTTGGCTTTGCTTAACACCTTTCTTTCCTCCTTTTTTATTCATTTCAATAAAAAATGAAGTCAGAAAGTGAAGGGGAGAAAGATATTCAGAAGTGAAAGTGATGGTAAAAGCAAAAGATAAAAATAAAAAAATTAACAAAAAATTGGAAAATGAGAGAATGTCCTTTGATTGGGAAATGGCTGAACAAAATATGATATCTATTGTGCTCAAAGGAAAAAAGAACTGGAGGAATTCCATGTGAACTGGAATGACCTCCAGGAATTGATGCAGAGCGAAAGGAGCAGAGCCAGGAGAACATTGTACACAGAGACTGATACATTGTGGTGAAATCGAACATAACAGACTTTTCTACTAGCAGCAATGTAAGGATCCAGAGCAAGGCTGAGGGACTTATGAGAAAGAAAAGTAGCCACGTTCAGAGGAAGAACTGTGGGAGGAGAAACACAGAAGGAAAACAACTGCTTGAACACATGGGCTGATGAGGATATTATTAGGGATGTAGACACTCAATGATAACTCTAGTTCAACTATCAATAATAGGGAATTAGGTCTTAATGACACATGTAAAACCCAGTGGGATTGTGCATCGACTAAGTGGGATTAGGGAGGCTTGGGGGAGAGGGAAAGAACATGAAATATGTAACTATGGGAAAATCTTCAAAATAAAAATCAAATAAACAAATAAATAAATAAAGTAAAAAGATTAAAAATGAGAAGAGATGGTATCAATAATTCCCCAAGAACTTTTTTCCTTTGTTCTTTGTTTTCCTATTCATGTTTTTGTACTTTAAAAAAAAGCAAAACAAATATAAACAAAAAAGACACTAAAGTGGAAAAGTAACAGATAACATTTCAGATTCTAGAACACCTATGCAAAATTATAAGGTATTCCAAATTCATTTTTTAAACAGTGTTACTATACTTGATCTTAGCCAAAAGACCAAGAAGCATTAAACAGTGTTAACAAAGTTTATTTTTAGTAACATCTACCTTAAAATGAAAGGGGATGGAGAAGATACTAAAGAGTCTTCTCTTGAGATTCCATATAATTATTATAGGCCTTCTGAGAATAACATCTACATTTATTTTCTAATCCATTTGTAACTATGATATTGTCTCACCACTGACTTGCTACGTGACTCTGGGCAACTTACTTAACCATTCTGTATGTGTTTCTCATCTGTAAAAATGAAGAAGTTAGACTCAATGACCTCTAAGTTCTCTTCCAACTTTAAATCTATGATCCTTTGTTGAGAATTTTATTTTAAGAATTTCTGGTTGCCAAGGCAAACAGATTCTGAGACCAACAGAAACACTTTTCACATCCTGTCATAAGGGCAGCTACCTATTTTACCTATGTATTTTTCCTGCCTTTATCTCCATCTTTTCCTCCTTCTATGCCCTGCAATCAAACTGGACAGCCACACTTCATTCTTTTCTCCACTCTGCTTCTAGTTCTCTGAACTTTGCTACCACTGGGCTCCCTGCTCCTCACTCTGATTTTCAGCTGGCTTTATTTCCTTTGCTTTCTCTATTAGACTGTAAGTTCCTTAAGGACAAGGACTATCTTTTTGCTTGCATTTGTATCCTCAACACTTAGCACAGCACCTGGTTTATAACAATGCTAATTGACTTGGTTTGACTACTTCTTTAAAAAACTCTTACCTTCTGTTTTAGTCAATCATTTCTAAAACAGAAGAGCAGCAAAGGCTAGGCAATCAGGGTTAAGAGTCTTGTTCAGGGTCACACAGGTAGGAAATGTCTGAGGACAGATTTGAACCCAGATCCTCCTGATTCCAGGAGATTTAGCTGTTCTTTACTAAGCTTTCCTTTTTTTTTTTGTCCCCCTAAACATTCCTTATGCTCCCACTCCAATGCCACCTCACACAGAACATTATTTGTACTTTATAATCTATTACCACATATCATGGTTTTTTCTATTTTGGCCTTATCCCCCTACTAGACTACAAGTTCCATGAGGACAGGAACTGTTCTTCATTTAAACTTTCTATTTTCCCTCTCCCAGCCACCCCCACCTTCCCACTAGTATGTAGCATAAAGCTCTCCATTCAGTAAAGTTTTAATCAATGTTTGAATGAATGGATGAATACAGGCATGAGTGAATCACAGAACTAGTTCAGTCCTATGCATTCTGGCCTTGACCATTATTATTCATAATCACGAAAGTGTCACTTGCCTGGAGAAATCTACAATTCAAGGGAGTTTGAACAAAGCCCACGTTAACTGCTTTTGACAAGTTCCCCAGAGTCCACATTACTCGCTGAGAGCCTGGGCCCTGCCAACTTCTAAGTGGTGACACAAAGATGCTTTTGAGTTATTTGAGTACAAAACTGCCTCCAAACAAAGTACTTCTCACAAACACAAAATACGCCATTTCCCTTCCAGCTGAGCTCATTCAAAAGTGGCAAAGACTCTTTGCCAAAACTTCAGAGAAGAACTTGGCATTGGGCTTCAGTGACTCACAGGAAGCCAAAGAGTGGAATTTCCTTTGTTGGAAATTTCGAGCACCTGAAAGGATTTGGTAATATTTAGCCCAGCTTTTCCCTCCATGGTACCTAGGAAGGAGATTTAGGTACGGCTATGCTTCCAGCTAACTGGTATTATATGGCCACTTGCTTCCCTGATGGTGAGACCATAGCATTTAGAGGTAGAATTGGCCTCTGAGATTCCAGAATTTCAAAGATAGATGGGGCCTCAGAAGCTAGCTAAGCCAATCCACATCTGAACAAGAATTTGCAGGTTATCTGGCCTCAAACACTTCCTAGCTTGTGTGTCCCTGGGCAAGTCACTTAACCCCCATAGCTTAGCCCTTATCACTCTTGCGCAAGAACCAAATCACAGTATTAACTCTAAATTGTAAGGGAAGGGTTTTAAAAAAATGAGAATTGCCTGTTACTATAGTATAATTGATGTCAATCCTTTACTTGAAGACCTCTAGTGAGAAGGAATCAACTACCTTCCAAGGCAATCCTTTGAATTTTGGGATATTTCTAACTATTAGGAAGTTTTTTCTTCACATCAGACTTAAATTTGCCCCTTTGTAACTTCTAGCTGCTGCTCCAACTCCTGCCTTCAATGGCCCATATCTTTTCCACTGACCATCTCTTCAGATATTTGAAAATAGCTATTGTGTTCTCCCTTGTCTTCTCATCTCAGGGCTAAACATTCTCGATTCTTCAGTCAGTCCTCATATGGCATGATCTGGAAGCCCTTTCCCAAAATGGATGTCCTCGGTAGAATGCTGGTAAATGTTTAACAATTGATTCTCAGAAAAAGAAAAAAGAAAACAAGTTTACAAAACTGGCTTTAAATTTTTATCTCCATTTATTGACATTTTCTCCATCACTTTATTAAGTACAATCAATAAAACAATAAATCAAAGGTTTATTTAGTCTAGCTCTTTGCCTTTAGGTAGATAGGCTACTTCCTCCCATTTTATAGATGGTGTTACTGGAGCTTAGAGAGGTTGAATGAGTTTTCTAAACTCAGAAAACAAGAAGCAGAGCCTTCAAGTAGCATACAGCCTAGAGGGGGAAACAGTAGTAACAAGTCCATGAAACAACAGTGAATAATCCAAGACAGAGTGTAGGAATGTGCTCCACTGTTTACAACAGAAGCTTGGGGATGCTGTAGGGCTGGAAGGGTAGGATAAAAGTATGCAGAGAGGTAGCTACAGAGAAGAGCAAACATCTGTAATTATCTCAAGAGGCTGGGATTCAATAACATTTATTTTATTAGATAAAAGAATAATTTATTTTATTTCCTTAATGTGTATAGAATATTATTACATTAGTACATGTGAATAATTTATAACTGTGCATATATTAGTAATGTGTTGAAAAAAATTTATTAATACAGATACATAATCAAAAACATTTGAGGGTGATTGATTTAAGCATGAGCTAAGAAGGCCCATATCATGTACTGATAATCTGACTTTTGTGACCATTGGTATTGCTCTGCTCCATGGACAGTGTGTCTGAGGAGTATTGAGAAATATCAGGATGTAGCTTTAGGGCTGGTGAAGGTCATTTGGGTATAGAATCATAGATTTTGAGCTAAAATGGACCTTAGAAACCATCTACTCTAAATCTCTTATTTTATGAAGAAACAGGCTCAGAGAAGTTAAGGGACTTAGGAGCAGCTGGCTGGCACAGTGTGTGGATAGAATACCAGGTCTGGATCTGGGAGGATATTGGTAGGATAAGGTGAAAGGGGATATGAATGAGGGAACAGACCAATAAGGTTGGAGAGAAAGACTTAGCTTTAGGCAGTTAATGGTTAGTATCACAGGAATGGTATGAAGGAGGTGGGAGTATACTAATGATAAGATAATGAGTCCAGGAAAAACAGTCAATATTTTGTGTCAGAATAGGTCTCAAATACCTGATCTCCTTGAATGTTATGAATTAGGGACAGAGATATGGTCCTCAGGAAACACAGAAAGATGGTTTTTCACTTTCCTTGTGCCCTTAGGCCATCCAGAAGCCTTGAAAGAAGGCTGGAATTATTTTGTCCTGATCCTTCCTTACCAAACAAGAAACAGATCTGACTGAGGCAATAACTCAGATGAAGATCCACAATATTTATAACTAAATATGTCATTAAGTTCATTTTCCCAGAAAGATAGATATAACAAAATCATTTCTTTGGAAGAAAATCTTTAAGAACTCATCTAAGCTCATTGGATCAGAGATTTGGACTAGGAAAAGTACTTAGAAATCTTTTATTTCAACCCTCATCACTTTTCTTTTTTATTTTAAACCCTTGTATTCTGTTTTGTTTGTACAAAAACTTCTTAATTTAATGTAATCAAAATTATTTATTTTACATTTTCTAATTTTTTCTAACTCGTGCTTGGTTTTAAAATTTTTCCTTTCCCAGAGATCTGACAAGTATAGTATACTATTTTGTGTTCCCTTAATTTACTTACAGTTTCCTTCTTTGTATTCAAGTCTTTCACCCATTCTGAATTTATCTTGGTGTAGGGTGTGAGATGTTGATCTAAACCTAATCTCCCCCATATTGTTTTCCAATTTTCCCAGAAGTTTTTGTCAAATAGTGGATTTTTGTCCCAAAAGTTGGGCTCTTTGGGTTTATCATACACTGTCTTGCTGACATCACTTACCCCAAGTCTATTCCACTGATCCTCCCTTCTGTCTCTTAGCCAGTACCATATTGTTTTGATGACTGCTGATTTATAGTATAGCTTAATATCTGGTACTGTTAGGCCACCTTCCTTCACGTTTTTTTTTTATTATTTCCCTTGATATTCTTGATCTTTTGTTCTTCCAAGTGAACTTTGTTATAGCTTTTTCTAATTCAATAAAAAAAATTTTTGGTAGTTTGCTAGGTATGGCACTAAATAAGTAAATTAATTTGGGTAGAATGGTCATTTTTATTATGTTAGCTTGTCCTACCCATGAGCAGTCAGTGTTTTTCCAATTGTTTAGATCTAGTTTTAATTGTTTAGAAAGTGTTTTGTAGTTTTTTTCGTATAATTCCTGTGTTTGTTTTGGTAGATAGATTCCTAAGTATTTTATATTGTCGAGGGTGATTTTAAATGGTGTTTCTCTTTCTACTTCTTGCTGCTGTGACGTGTTGGAAATATATAGAAATGCTGATGATTTATGTGCATTTATTTTGTATCCTGCAACTTTGCTAAAATTGTTGATTATTTCTACTAGCTTTTTAGTTGATTCTATAGGATTTTTTAAGTAGACTATCATATCATCTGCAAAGTATGATAGCTTAGTCTCCTCATTGCCTATTTTGATACCTTCAATTTCTTTTTCTTCTCTAATTGCTACTGCTAGTGTTTCTATACAATGTTAAATAAAAGAGGTGATAATGGGCATCCTTGTTTCACTCCTGATCTTATTGGGAAGGCTTCTAATTTATCCTCATTGCATATAATGCTTGTTGATGGTTTTAGGTATATACTGTTTATTATTTTTAGGAAGGGTCCTTCTATTTGTATTCCTATTCCTTTCTAGTGTTTTCAGTAGAAATGGGTGTTGTATTTTGTCAAAGGCTTTTTCAGCATCAATCATGTGATTTTTGTTTATTAGCTTGTTGATATGGTCAATTATGTGGATGGTTTTCCTAATGTTGAACCATCCTTGGATTCCTTGTATAAATCCCACCTGATCATGATGGATAACCCTCTTGATCATTTGCTGGAGTCTTTTTGCTAGTATTCTATTTAAGATTTTTGCATCTATGTTAATTAAGGAGATTGGTCTATAGTTTTCTTTCTCTTTTTTTGACCTACCTGGCTTTGGAATCAGTACCATATTTGTGTCATAAAAGGAATTTGGTAGGACTCCTTCTTTGCTTATTATATCAAATAATTTGTATAGTATTGGGATTAGTTGTTCTTTGAATATTTGATAGAATTCACTTGGGAATCCATCAGGTCCTGGTGATTTTTTCTTAGGGAGTTCTTTGATGGCTTGTTCAATTTCTTTTTCTGATGTTGGATTATTTAAGTATTCTATTTCTTCTGCTGTCAATCTAGGCAATTTATGTTTTTGTAAATATTCATCCATGTACTAGGGCATAGAAACATGGCAAACAAATGCAAAAAAGCAGAAATAATAAATGCAACCTTATCAGATCATAATGCAATAAAAATAGTTATTAGTAAGAGGCAAACCAAAAACTAATTGGAAATTAAATAATATGATTCTCCAAAATAAGTTAGTGAAAGAACAAATCATAGAAACAATTAATAATTTCATTGAAGATAATGACAATGATGAGACTTCTTACCAAAACCTATGGGATACAGCCAAAGCAGGTCTAAGGGAAAAATTTATATCACTGAGTGCATATATTAACAAATTAGGGAGGGCAGAGATTAATTTAATTAACTAGAAAATGAACAAATTAAAAATCCTCAGATGAAAACTAAATTAGAAATACTAAAAATCAAAGGAGAAATTAATAAAATTGAAAGTAAAAGAATTATTGAATTAATAAATAAGACTAAAACCTGGTATTTTGAAAAAACAGATAAAATAGACAAAATACTGTTAAATCTAATAAAAAAAAAAAGGAAAGAAGAAAACCAAATTAATGGTATCAAAGATGAAAAGGGAGACCTCACCTCTAATGAAGAGGAAATTAAGGCAATCATTAAAAACTATTTTGCCTAATTATTTGGCAATAAATATAGCAATCTAGGTGATATGGATGAATATTTACAAAAATATAAATTGCCTAGATTAACAGCAGAAGAAATAGAATACTTAAATAATACAATATCAGAAAAAGAATTTGAACAAGCCATCAAAGAACTCCCTAAGTAAAAATCGCCAGGGCCTGATGGATTCACAAGTGAATTCTTATGTTTTGTTTTAGTACCAACTCTAAGACAGAAGGGCAAGGGCTAGGCAGATGGAGTTAAGTGACTTGCTCAATGTCACAGAGCTTGAACCCTCTAGACTCTAGGAAGCAACCTGGCTTCCCTTCTAGCATCTTTTTATTTTTTAATCCTTACCTTCCATCTTAGAATTAGTACTATGTATTGGTTCTAAGGCAAAAGAGTGGTATGGGCTAAGCAACAGGAGTTAAGTGACTTGCCCAGGGATGCACAGCTAGGAACTGTCTGAAGTCAGATTTGAACCCAGGATCTCCCATCTCTAAGCCTGGATCTCAATCTACTGAGCCACCTAGTTGCCCCCTCCTCTAGTATATTTAAAAAATTTTAATATTTATTGATATCTTTTGTTTGAGAGGCGGCATAGCATGATGTATAGAGAGCAGGCCAGGAGGACCTGGGTTTCCCTCTCTGAAATATTAGCTTGTGATTCTGGGCAAGTCACCTAACTACTTCTGACCTACATTGATAGAAAGGATTACCTCACCTGGGAGTCCTTTATACCAACAAAATCCTAGATCCAATCCCTCTGTCCCTATCTTTTGTTTTATATAACCATCATTTCTTTTTATTTAGCTTTATATTTTTAATGTTTTATTTTCCATTACATGTAAGAACAATCTTTTACATGTTTTCTAAAATTATAATATTCAAATTTTCTTCTTCTCTCCCTTTCCTCCCTACTCCACTGAGATGGTTAGCAGTTTGGTCTGTGTTATGCATGTATGATCTTGCCAAATATATTTCCATATTGGTCATTTTGTGAGAGAATACTCATATAAAACCAAAATCAAAAAATAAAAACACACTTAAACAGAGTGAAAGATAGTATGCTTTGATTGGCAGTCACATAACCATCATTTCTAAATATGTTGCTTTCCCTTCCCCAAGGAGCTATCCTTTTTAAAAAAGAATACATATTAAAGGGGGGAAGGGCACAGGAAGAAGCTTTTATTATGTAATTATATCTCCAGCTTAGAAATTGAATGAGGGAAGATGATAAATGAAACATTTATGGAGCTTGGATTTTGTATTAACCTATTATAAATATACATAGGGGACTTCCGGTTAAGATGGAGGCAGAGTAAGCAGCAGCTGCTCGATCTCTCCTGACCGAAGCATACAGGAATCCTCAAGGGGAAATAAAAATGAACCCAGACAAACGAAGGAACCCCACAACAGGGCGCAGCATTGAAGGTACGCAGAATCGGGGCATCTCCATGCTATAAAGGGGTGAAACAGCTCTCACTAAAACGCAAGAGGAAGAAGCCCCTCCCCAACCCCCCACACCACACAACTCACAAGCGCCAAGGCCAACGCACAAGAGTGAAAACAGGATTGGGGCAACCAGTTAATCACTGGCAGCCCCAGGGCTTGTACCTGTGTGCTGCAAGAGGAGGGACCCCAAGTGGCTGGGGGGCACGCACGGACTTTCCCCTAGCGTCCACATGGGTGAAGGCACTGCCTCGGGTTGGGACAAAGATCTCTAACACACAGACTTTCCCTGAGCCCTTGAAGGCATTGCCTCAGGTGTGAATAAAGATCTCCAGCCCATGGACTTTCCCTAGCTTCTGCGTGGGTGAAGGCAGTGCCAGGGAAAAGTATGGGCATTCAATAAAATTGAAGAATTCCAAGTTTTTGCACAAAAGAGACCAGGACTAAATTGAAAGTTTGATACCCAACCACAAAAATCAAGAGAAACATGAAAAGGTAAATAAGAAAGAAAGGGAAAAGAAAGAAAACATAATTTTTTAAATTTGACTCTTTAAGGGCTTAAATAAGATCTAATTATCTGTATTACTATGTGGAGAAATGCTATGTATAATTCTCTGTAGTGAACTCTACTCACTATTATAATATTCACTATTATAGCAACCAGAAGAATAATTCATAGGGAGAGGATAGGATACTAAATGGTCTAAGATGACATGGGGGGTAGGAAAGAGGGGGGGAATAATAGGGAACACCAAGAAAAATCTGAGTAAATAAGAAAAATAGGATATTCCATTACACACAAAGAGGACATGGGAAGGGGAGGAGATAAATACTACTATAAGAAGGAGAGGAAGAGAGCATTAAGAGGGAATAATCAAACCTTACTTTCAGTATAATCAACCCGGAGAAGGAAGAGTAGCTTTATTATCCATTTGGATAAAAAAACTCTATCTAACCCTACTGAGAAAGTCAGAAGGGACAAACCAAAGGGAACAGGGGAGTGGGGAGGTCAAAAAAGGGAGGGGAGAAGAAGGAGGAGGGAATTCATTAGGCCTTTAAACATAAAAAGAGGGGAATAACAAGGGAGGGGGCAGAAAGGGAAGTGAATCAAGGGAGGGATAAGGGACACCAGCTCAAAGCAAACCACTGGTTTAAAAGAAAATAGTGTAAGAAGAAGGGGTGGGTCTAGGGGAGGATACAAAAATGTCAGTGAATGCACAACTGATAATTGTAACTCTGAATGTGAATGGGATGAACTCACTCATAAAATGGAAGCAAATACCAGAGTGGATCAGAAACCAAAATCCTACCATAGGTTGTCTACAAGAAACACATATGAGGCGGGTAGACACACACAAGTTCAAGGTTAAGGGTATGAGCAAAATCTTTGGGGCGTCAAATGAAAAAATGAAGGCAGGAATGGCTATTATGATCTCTGACAAAGCCAAAGTAAAAATAGATATGATTAAAAAAGACAGGGAAGGTCATTACATCCTGATTAAAGGCAGTATAAACAATGAGGAAATAACACTGCTCAATATATATGCACCAAGTGGTATAGCATCCAAATTCATAAAGGAGAAAATGGCAGAGCTCAAGAAGGAAATAGATAGTAAAACCAGAATAGTGGGAGATCTAAATATTCCTCTTTCAAATTTAGATAAATCAAACCAAAAAATAAATAAGAAAAAGGTAAGAGAGGTGAATGAAGTCCTAGAAAAATTAGATTTAATTGTTATGTGGAGAAAAATAAATAGGGACAAAAAGGAATACACCTTCTTTTCAGCTGCACATGGTACATTCACAAAGATTGACCATGTAATAGGTCATAGAATCATTGCAAACAAATGCAAAAGAGCAGATATAATAAATGTAACCTTCTCAGATCATAATGCAATAAAAATAATAATTAGTAAGGGCACATGGACAGGCAAATAAAAACCAACTGGAAATTAAACAATATGATTCTCCAAAACCAATTTGCCAAAGAGGAACTCATAGAAACAATCAACAATTTTATTGAAGAGAATGACAATGATCAGACATCCTACCAAACTCTGTGGGATGCAGCCAAGGCAGTATTCAGGGAGAAATTTATATCCTTGAATGCATATATTAACAAATTAAGGAGGGCAGAGATTAATGAATTGGGTATGCAACTCAAAAAATTAGAAAGCGAACAAATTAAAAACCCTCAGATGAAAACTAAATTAGAAATACTAAAAATTAAGGGAGAAATTAATAAAATCAAAAGTAAAAGAACTATTGAATTAATAAATAAGACTACAAGCTGGTATTTTGAAAAAACAGATAAAATAGACAAAGTACTGGTAAATCTAATAAGAAAAAGGAAAGAAGAAAACCAAATTGACAGTATTAAAGATGAAAAGGGAGACCTCACCTCTAATGAAGGGGAAATTAAGGCAATCATTAAGAACTATTTCGCCCAATTATATGGCAACAAATATAACAATTTAGGAGATATGGATGAATATTTACAAAAATATAAATTGCCTACATTAACAGCAGAAGAAATAGAATACCTAAATAATCCCATATCAGAAATAGAAATTGAACAAGCCATCAAAGAACTCCCTAAGAAAAAATCGCCAGGACCTGATGGATTCCCAAGTGAATTCTATCAGACATTCAAAGAGCAACTAATCCCAATACTATACAAATTATTTGATATGATAAGCAAAGAAGGAGTCCTACCAAATTCCTTTTATGACACAAATATGGTACTGATTCCAAAGCCAGAGAGATCAAAAACAGAGAAAGAAAACTATAGACCAATCTCCTTAATTAACATAGATGCAAAAATCTTAAATAGAATACTAGCAAAAAGACTCCAGCAAATGATCAAGAGGGTTATCCATCATGATCAGGTGGGATTTATACAAGGAATCCAAGGATGGTTCAACATTAGGAAAACCATCCACATAATTGACCATATCAACAAGCTAATAAACAAAAATCACATGATTGATGCTGAAAAAGCCTTTGACAAAATACAACACCCATTTCTACTGAAAACACTAGAAAGGAATAGGAATACAAATAGAAGGACCCTTCCTAAAAATAATAAACAGTATATACCTAAAACCATCAACAAGCATTATATGCAATGGGGATAAATTAGAAGCCTTCCCAATAAGATCAGGAGTGAAACAAGGATGCCCATTATCACCTCTATTATTCAACATAGTACTAGAAACACTAGCAATAGCAATTAGAGAAGAAAAAGAAATTGAAGGTATCAAAATAGGCAATGAGGAGACTAAGCTATCACTCTTTGCAGATGATATGATGATCTACTTAAAAAATCCTAGAGAATCAATTAAGAAGCTGGTAGAAATAATCAACAATTTTAGCAAAGTTGCAGGATACAAAATAAATGCACATAAATCATCAGCATTTCTATATATTTCCAACACATTAGAGCAGCAAGAGGTAGAAAGAGAAACACCATTTAAAATCACCCTAGACAATATAAAATACTTGGGAATCTATCTACCAAAACAAACACAGCAATTATATGAAAACAACTACAAAACACTTTCCAAAAAAATAAAACTGGATCTCAACAATTGGAAAACCATTAATTGTCCATGGGTAGGATGAGCTAACATAATAAAAATGAACATTCTACCCAAATTAATTTACCTATTTAGTGCCATACCTATCAAATTATCAAAAAACTTCTTTACTGAATTAGGAAAAACTATAACAAAGTTCATTTGGAATAACAAAAGATCAAGAATATCAAGGGAAATAATGAAAAAAAATGTGAAGGAAGGGGGCCTAGCAGTACCAGATATTAAACTATACTATAAAGCAGCAGTCATCAAAACAATATGGTAGGGCAGCTGGGTAGCTCAGTGGAGTGAGAGTCAGGCCCAGAGACAGGAGGTCCTAGGTTCAAACCCAGCCTCAGCCACTTCCCAGCTGTGTGACCCTGGGCAAGTCACTTGACCCCCATTGCCCACCCTTACCAATCTTCCACCTATGAGACGATACACCTAAGTACAAGGGTTTAAAAAAAAACAACAATATGGTACTGGCTAAGAGATAGAAGGGAGGATCAGTGGAATAGACTTGGGGTTAATGACGTCAGCAAGACAGTGTATGATAAACCCAAAGAGCCCAACTTTTGGGACATGAATCCACTATTTGACAAAAACTGCTGGGAAATTTGGAAAACAATATGGGAGAGATTAGGTTTAGATCAACATCTCACACCCTACACCAAGATAAATTCAGAATGGGTGAATGACCTGAATATAAAGAAGGAAACTATAAATAAGTTAAGTGAACACAAAATAGTATACCTGTCAGATCTCTGGGAAAGGAAAGATTTTAAAACCAAGCAAGAATTAGAGAAAATTACAAAATGTAAATTAAATGGTTTTGATTATATTAAGCTAAAAAGTTTTTGTACAAACAAAAATAATGTAGTCAAAATCAGAAGGGAAACAACAAATTGGGAAAAAATCTTTATAACAAAAAACTCTGACAGGGGTCTAATTACTCAAATATACAAGGAGTTAAATCAATTGTATAAAAAATCAAGCCATTCCCCAATTGAAAAATGGGCAAGAGACATGAATAGGCAATTCTCAGGTAAAGAAATCAAAAGTATCAATAAGCACATGAGAAAGTGTTCTACATCTCTAATAATTAGCGAAATGCAAATCAAAACAACTCTGAGGTATCACCTCATACCTAGCAGATTGGCTAAAATGAAAGAAGGGGAGAGTAATGAATGCTGGAGGGGATGTGGCAAAATTGGGACATTAATGCATTGCTGGTGGAGCTGTGAACTGATCCAACCATTCTGGCTGGCAATTTGGAACTATGCTCAAAGGGCTATAAAAGACTGCCTGCCTTTTGATCCAGCCATCATTGTTGGGTTTGTACCCCAAAGAGATCATAGATAAACAGACTTGTACGAAAATATTTATAGCTGCGATTTTTGTGGTGGCAAAGAACTGGAAAATGAGGGCATGCCCTTCTATTGGGGAATGGCTGAACAAATTGTGGTATATGCTGGTAATGGAATACTATTGTGCTAAAAGGAATAATAAACTGTAGGAGTTCCAGGTGAACTGGAAAGACCTCCAAGAACTGATGCAGAGCGAAAGGAGCAGAGCCAGAAGAACATTGTACACAGAGACTGATATACTGTGGTAAAATTGAATGTAATGGACCTCTGTACCAGCAGCAATGCAATGACACAGGACAATTCTCAGGGATTTATGGTAAAGAACGTTACCCACATTCAGAGGAAGATCTGCAGGAGAGGAAACATAGAAGATAAACAATTGCTTGAATGCATGGGCTGAGGCGGACATGATTGGGGAAGTGGACTCAAAACTACCACACCAATGCAACTAACAACAATATGGAAATAGGCCCTGAACAAGGACACATGTTACAACCAGTGGAAATGTGCGTCGGTCATGGGTAGGGGGAGAGCGGGGGGGTGAAGGGGAAAGTAGGGGCATAAAGTATGTAAACAGGTTAAAAATGAATATTAATTAAAAAATAAATAAATATAAATATACATAGGGGAAAGGGGTCAGAAACTAGATTATTTTTTCTCTCCCTATTTCCCCCCATAAAATATCAGATATTTTTTAGAGAGAAAAATTTGCCTGTGGACCAGACATCTGCCCATGGATATTTTGGGGTGAATGTCAGCCTACTCCCCCTAGTTTTTATCCAACAAAAAAACATATGTACAGTCAGATGCGAACTCCTGTGGCTGGAAAAATGCCCACTAATGGCACCCACTAATAAACAGTCTCATACTGACAAACTCTCACCTGCATCATAATCACAATGCTCAGGCAAAGGTTAGGAGATGTGAAAGCTTCCAGGGAGAACATTTTTTATATAAAATGCATGAGATGTTTGCACAAAGCAAGGTGTATTTCCATTAAAGATATTACTGCCAGCTAGACTGAACAAATTGGTCATTGTGAAAGAAATATAATAAGGATAGATTAACCCCAACTGTGCTCCAAGTTCACATCCAATTATCACAGATATTGTTTTCTCAGTAAAACTGAGTTGTGAGCTTCTGAACAAAGAGTACCTGCTGAAATTACTATATACAAAAGATGGTCTATCATCCTTCAATAGTACTGGGAAACTGATTGTTCTGCTAAGAAGAGAACAAGAAATTGGGTTGTCTTTGGGAGGGGGGGGAGAATCCATGCACCAATGAAATATAAGCTCCTTGAGCAGTGACCATTTTGTTTTTGTGTAGCACTTAAGCACTCCAACACACACACACATACACATACACACACAGCAACAGCAGCAGCAGCAGCAGCAAAGCTAGACAAGATTTCACATATTTTATTGGGTACATTTCAGCTCACAAAACAGTGCTCATGAACCTCCTCCAAATGGTGGTCATCCACTAGTCATCCCGAAGACACAATTTGTCTCCCCCCCCCCCAAATATAGTATAATAAGAAAAAAAGCAATGGAATATTTTCCCAGAAATGGGGCATGTCCTCCAACAAAAAGACACATTAAGGGGGCAGCCAAGTGGTTCAGTGGATAGAGAGCCAAATCTGGAGATGGGTAGTCCTGGGTTCAAATTTTGCATCTGATACTTCCTGACTATATGACCTGCAGCAAATCATTTGCTTAGCCCTTACTGCTCTTTTGCTTTGGAACCAATACTTAATATTAATTCTAAGATGGAAGGTAAAAGTTTTTTAAAAAGACATCATCAGTGGGAAGAATAGACATATTAAAAAAAAGAAACACTTCAAGAACATGTTTGACATATGCACAAAAAGGCAATTTAAGACTTCTGGTGCTATTATTGTGATGGTGGTCATATGTTGCATATAATCTCTCCTGCGTGGTGCTCTCTCTTTGTTTCATGAATACACCTGAGCATAGATTCTATGGTATTGTAGTTTGGTTGTTGTTTTTTTTTAACCAATTGCATGTAATAAATTTCCACATAAGTTTTCCAAAGTTATATGATCCAAACTGTCTCCTTTCCTCCTTCCCTTCCCCCAGCCTCCCCAAGCTGGCAAGCAATTTACTCTGGGTTATACATGCATTATCATGCAAATACATTTCCATAATGTTCATTTTTGTAAGTAAATAATTTTATAAAACCAAAACCTCAAAACATACACCCAAATAAGTGATAAATTGTATGCTTTCCTCTGCATTCGAACTCCCACAGTTCTTTCTCTGGAGGTGGATAGCATTCTTTGTCCTACATCCTTAAGAATTGTCCTGGATCGTTGTATTGCTGATAGTAACTAAGTCTACTACAGTTGATCATTCCACAATATTGTTGTTACTGTGTACAATACTCTTCTGGTTCTGTTTATTTCACGCTGTATCAGTTTATGCAGGTCTTCCTAGCTTTTTCTGAAATCATCCTGTCCATCATTTCTTACAGCATAATAGTATTCCATCACCAACATATACCACAATTTATTCAGCCATTCCCCAATTGATGGACATCCCTTTAATTTCCAATTCTTTGCCACCACAAAAAGAGCAGCTACAAATATTCTTGTATAAGCCGGTTCTTTCCCATTTATAAAAATCCCTTCAGGATACAGACTATGATATTGAGGTTGTAATCATGAACTGTTTCTTTTTTTTTTTTTCCAACTCTTGGCTTTAATAAAATTTGTTAGGTTAAATCCCAAAGATTTGTTTCAGCTTTTTTAGAGGTAGCCCTTTCATGCCTCATTACCAGACTAGAGAAAATCTTCAATTGTTTTTCTTTCCTTAAGGAAATCTGTCAGTTCTCAAAGTCTCAGCAATAGGTGGTTATTCTCCGCTGGAAAGTTTTTGCCTCTAAGAACCAAACTCCTTTGAAACAAAGGACAGCCAGTCAGTCAGCTGAGTCCACAGACATTTATTCTGTCTGAACCTTCTATGTCTGGGACTAAATCACAGCTATTGTCCTTGACAACTATCTAACTGAAAGTTAAAAATTCTTTGTACCTCCTGCTTAGTTCCCTTATGGAATTGCTGTAACATAAAACTACTTCAGGAGGGAGACTTGTGTAAAAAATATAGTCTGAGATACTTATATTTTCTTTCAGCAGAAGATACTTTGGTCTCTCATGCAGATGAATGGAAGGGGGAAAGTTGAAAACAAGTTAAAAATCTCTAAAAAACAAACAAGTGACTCAATGGTAAGGCATTGTTATCTACTCCAATACTTTTACTTCCAGCTTATCCTAGAAGAACTCAAGAAGTCAGCCAAGTAGAACAGGATTTTTTAAATGAAGAAACCAAGACATTAGGCATAAAAACTGTTTTCCAATTATCTAGACCCAAATCCTAACATTTCCAATTCTGAATTCAACTCTCCAATTGGCCCATAAAGATACCTTCTCTTAGTGGGCATTTAGGGCCAAAGCTATCCCTTAGGCTACATTGGGTTACCAGATGCATAGTGATTCGATTCTGGAGAAGAGAGAATAGAATTAGTGAATACAGTAAGGCACAACATATGACCCTATTCTCTATTCCTTCTCTGTGTTATTCCTGTCTGTACTTCCTCCCCACATATCTTCTAACCATCACTGGGGACCACCTTCTCCATCACATTACACAGGAGATATATTGTCATCCATCCTATATAATTATCTCCAATATTCTCCAAACCAGAGTTCATTTACACATAATATTAGTGGTAGAGGCCACTAACAGAAACACAATTAACACTAATACAAAACTAGATTTTCTGGTTCTTTAGTCCCCTTGCAAAAAGGCCTCATCAGAACCCCTGACCAAAACCAGAGATGGTTTAGTCTCTATGAATTCATAAACTGAATTCCTCAGCACTTAATCTCCTTTGTATGAATGTTTCAGTTTATCTCTGCCTCTCTGACTTTGGGCTCTGATAGGTGAATTTTTGCCTTATCTTGCCACGTTCTCATATTACTTTCCTGACATCATTTTCCAAACCATGTGGCTATATGTGACCTCTTCCCTTACCCTTCTAGTTCCCTCTGTGTACTATATCTCTCCATCACAATGTAAATTCTTTGAATCCACAGTGTTTAGTAGTGTCTGGCACATAAGAAATGTTTAATACTCTTTTTCTAGCTCTGTCTCCTTTGGAAAGACCATGGGTAACAGTCTACACTGGTTTATAGACCTTGGAGCTAGAAGCCAAATAGTTACAAGGTTTGCCTACAGAATGAATTTAATTCACTGTTGATGGAGAGGCGTCATGGCTATAAAAAAGAGCTCTGGTGGGGGCGGCTAGGTGGCTAGGTGGCTCAGTGGATTGAAGATTGAGAGCTAGGCCCAGACAGGGGAGGTCCTGGGTTCCAATATGGCCTCAAATACTTCTAGCTGTGTGACCTTGGGCAAGTTGCTTAACCCCCGTTGCCTCTCTTTTACCACTCTTCTGCCTTGGAAACAATATATAGTATTGATTCCAAGATGGAAGGTAAGGGTTTAAAAAAAAAAAAAAAAAAAAGAGCACTGGATTTATAGTCAGAAGGCAAGAGTTCTAACATGAACTAACTATATGACTTTGTCAAGTCCCTTACTAGTCTCTTTGAGCCTCTGTTTCATTTTCTCTAAAATGGGACTCCTAATACTTATATTGCAGAGTTTTGTGTCTACTACTCCGTAGGTAGCTTAGGTGGGGTGGTCACCTGTCAGCCTACTACTTGACTTGTCACAGATCATTCTCATCATCCTAAGATCTAAGGCAACCTAGGGGATAAATTTAGATATCTCCTTATTAATTACTAAAATTGCTATAATCATCTCTCATTAATAATTTAAATATATAACATATAATAATTTCTCATGATTATATCATTATAATTGTATCATATTATAATATATAGTAATTATCTCTCATTAATTAATTAGGTCCCCACCCCAATTAAATGTTACTTGCTAATAAATATTATTTAACAACCTGGAGGAAACTATTTTCTCATAAACAGTTGCTCCTCACTTCCATTTTTCTCTCTTTCTCTCCTCCCCACTATGAACATATATTTTCACTTATTTATTTAAGACCCTTACCTTCCATCTTAGAATCAATACTATATATTGGTTCCAAGGCAGAAGAGCGGTAAGGGCTAGACAACAGGGATTAAGTGACTTGCCCAGGGTCACATAGCTAGGAAGTGTCTGAGGCCAGATCTGAACCCAGGATCTCCTGTCTCTGAGCTTGGCTCTCAATCCACTGAGGCACCTAGCTGCCCCCATTAACACATATATTTAGTTACATGTATAAATAAATAAATATATATATGTATATATATTAATATACAGCAGGTAAGATAAGCTAGTTTTTCCCAAAAAAAGGTAGTGAGACTACAATCAAGTCTTAGTTGGACTATCAGCAAGGCAGTTCCCAAGATATTCTTAAGGGACCCATAATGGAAAATGCTATATATAGCCAAAAAAGGAAGTGTCAGAGTCTGATTGCAGATCAAAGCACACCATTTTCTATTTTATTTCATTCACGTGTTTTTTTAATTGTATGTGTAATATGTGTCCAGTAACAGCATGAAAAATATGAAAATATGTATTGCATAAAAGCACTTTTATAATCTATATCAGACTACTTATCACCTTGGGGAGTGGGGGGAAGAAAGAGAGGGAGAAAATCTGAATTCTAAAATGTCAGAAAAAATTATCAAAAGTTGTTTCTACATGAAAAAATAAGTAATAAAGGTTTAGATGGTCTTTGGGACTAAGACTCAAGACATTGGCATTGCTCACCGATATCCTGAATACAAAAGCTAGCCCATGAACTATCAGGAACTCCTCCCTCAAGCTTGATACATGTACTATAACCTTGAGCACATCCTTTCCATACTATGTTTAACTTCTTTTTGTTAACAGCTAGACAGTCCATGAGTGTCTCATTTCATTCTAATCTTGAATATGAATCAATCATTTTATACCTCTCCAGGCTGCCCTCTGACCTATCTCCATTACACCCAGAATCTTCTTTATCCTGGAAGCTCTCCCCAACCCTGAAATTCATACATTGGAAGTAGCCTCAGCCCCTTTGATTAGATGGGTCTTGCCAGAATCTCCATTTAAAAAGGTTGCCCAGACTAGTTATGTCTCATTCCTTTCCAACTTGTACTTTGGATTGTCTCTACCATATACCTACCCTTGGTATTGCATTCTCCTTCCTCTCTTTTTTTTTTAGCTTCCTTTTATGTGTAGTCTTATCCAACCTTTACCCATTTGAATGTAAGCTCCTTGAGAGCAGGGACTATTTTTCTTTCTGCCTACATTTGTATTTCCAGCTTAGTACTGGTTAGCACAGTGCCTGGCACATAGTAAGCTCTTAAATGCTTGTCAAGGGGGCATCTGGGTGGCTCAGTGGATTGAGAGTCAGGCCCAGAGATGGGAGGTCCTGGGTTCACATCTCACCTCAGACACTTCCTAGCTGTGTGGCCCTGGACAAGTCACTTAACCCCCATTGCCTAGCCCTTACCTCTCTTCTGCCTTGGAGCCAATACTAAGATGGAAGGTAAAGGTTAAAAAAAAAATTAAATGCTTGTCAACTGACAACCAAGTCTACTGTACTACTAATTTTTTAGGCTTAAATAAGTATTAGTTAGAGTCTATACAATTTATTAAGAGTATAAAAAATAATAAAACGAAGACACAAAATATTTATAATGTTTCAGCTGTGAGGATCATTACAGCTGGAGAGTTCTAACCACCACTGTTTTTTTTGACTTCTCACTTCTGGAACACAGTCCCATCAATCAGCTTTCATCATAGAAATTAGTCTCTCAAAAAGCCTTTTCTTATTTATTCACAAAACAAGGGTTAAACTCACTTCTCTTGGGGAATAAGTTCTTTCTCTCTTTCCTCTCACAGCCTCTCCAGGCAGGAAAGGAAATTTTAGAATCACAATTAAACTCTCCATTCCCTCCCAGACTTCTCCTGTTCACCCTTAGAATGTAAGCTCCCTGAGGGCAAAGACTATCTTTCTTTTTGCTTGAATTTATATCAACAGTACTTTGCACAGTGCATTTAATAAATGTTGACTGAGGGGGCAGCTGGGTAGCTCAGTGGATAGAGAGCCAGGCCTAGAGACTGGAGGTCCTAGGTTCAAATCTGGCCTCAGACACTTCCCAGCTGTGTGACCCTGGGCAAGTCACTTGACCCCCATTGCCCACACTTACCACTACTCTTCCACCTAGGAGTCAATATACAGAAGTTAAGGGTTAAAAAAAAATGTTGATTGACATCTTTTCACATACTCTTTTTTTTTTTTTAATTTTAAACCCTTAACTTCTGTGTATTGACTTATAGGTGGAAGATTGGTAAGGGTAGGCAATGGGGGTCAAGTGACTTGCCCAGGGTCACACAGCTGGGAAGTGTCTGAGGCCAGATTTGAACCTAGGACCTCCTGTCTCTAGGCCTGGCTCGCAATCCACTGAGCTACCCAGCTGCCCCTTCACATACTCTTCAAGGCATAAAGTCCATAGTTTTATTTGTTGTTGTTTGGTTCTTTTTAAGATATAGTAACAAGATTGATAATCACTATAGAAAAGGTTACTGAATCTGGAGTTACAATTATACTATTTCCCCCAATAGAGTATGTTAAGGATTTTAAGTATACAAGAATTTTCTGCATTGATTGAGTAGTTTAGGATTCAAAGAACTTCAGTGACCTGTCCATTAAGAATTCCTGACTTCAAGTCCAGCATCCTATCTACTACATCATCTCTTTCATAAAATAAATACCCTTTAATTAATCTTACCGAATTTATTAGTCCAGATTAGATATCTTAAATCTTGTGCATAGGAATTCTCCTTTACTTTTCCTCAGAGCAGACACCAGGTTATTTGCCACATAATAACATATTTGAAGACATCTGTGCCTCTAAACTGGGGTATCTAGGTGATACAGTGGATAAAGTGCTGGGCCTTAAATCATCTTCCTGTTCAAACCTGGCCTCAGACACTAGCTATATGACTGTGGGCAAGTCACTGAATGAACCCTGTTTGCCTCAGTTTGCTCATCTGTAAAAGAGAAGGAAATAGATAAACTACTCTAGTATCTCTGCCAAGAAAATCTCAAATGGGACCACAAAGAGTTAGATATGATGGGGGGGGGGGGGAGGGTGGACCACACTTGCTTCTAAATAAAGAGCATCCATAGCATAAACTGTTCAAGTCTCCTCATTTTAAAACTCATAGAACTCACACAAAAAAAGAATCTCATTCAAATTTACTGTAGTAAATTGTCAGGCAAAATAGACACATAGATGACACCCTCTACCAGGTACTTCAGCAGAAAATCTGTCAGGGTACCAATTGCTATCATCTCTTAGACTGGGTAAGTACATTCTCAGGGTTTTTCTTTTTAGGCCACTTGCAAGGATCTATGGTCCCTGTGTGTCTCTGTCCCAAGGCAGCACAGGCTACCCCTCCTCTTTTTCAGGACTCAGATCTACTTTGCTGTGCATTGCTCTGGTTTCTGATGAGGAGGGTGAAAAGAAAATCCAAAAAGATATCTAGCTGGTCTGTCAACTCATTTAACACACACATGCACAGGTACACACACAGAGGGATGTGGGGAAAATTAATATTGAATTGTGATATTTATTACTAATATTTCTAAGTGAAATTATTTTCCCTTTAGCCTCCCAAAGCTAAAGAAACAGTATGATTTCAAGCTGAGGTTATTCCCAGCACTTCCCACCCCCATATCAAAGTGGGTTGGGACCTTTTGTCTTTTGATAAAATCTTAAAAGGATTTAATGCAAGGCTGAATAGTTATGGTGAACTCTGATCCCTTTGAAAGTATGCTAGACAAGCCCCTAGTTAGTGGTGCTGGTGTCCTCAAGGATAAGACAAAGGTCTATCCCTGTAAGGAAGTAATGAGGGAGGAAAGTTGAGGCCTCTAAGTCCACCTCTTCATTTGCTATTTACCAATCAGAGATGTCTTGGGATGTGCAGGGGAGGGTCTGAGAGGCAAGCTCATAAGTTGTCAAGAGAATCATTAGACCAGATTCGTTTGTCTTGACCAGTCAATTAATATATTAATTTAAAATCCAGAAATATTGTCACTCAAAATTTTCAAGCATCAGAGATAGCTCCTGTGAAAAGTCTCTATCCTTCTGTATCCTGGTCAGCCCTAATCACTGAGAATTAGTCAAGAGTTCTGCCATATATTTACTGGACAAATCTTCCAACCTTTTATTCTCCACAAGAAGATACTATTATGATTGAAATTCACAATTAAGAGAAACTGAAGCACAGAGTTTAGAGCACAATTATTTTATTAACAAAGCTAATGATTGCCAATAAATGGGACCCAACACTCTTCAGAAGCCAAGGATGCATCTGACTATCAAGGCTGCTCTTTAATACAGAGGAACCCCCAAATAGACAATGACATCAATCTAACCTGACAGAGATATAACTCCTGACTGGTCACTGTTGAGGTTGCTAATCATAAATTGCATCAGCTTATCACCATCTGGACTAGCATCATCTGTGCAGTCCTGTGGTTGGTACTTGCTTGCTTTCCTTTTTTTTTTTTTTAAGTCCTTATTTTCCATCTTGGAATTAATATTGTGTGTTTACTCCAAGGCAGAAAAACGGTAAGGGCTAGGTTAAATGGCTTGCCCAAAGTCACACAGCTAAGAAATGTCTGATGACAGATTTGAACCCAGGACCTCCAGTCTCTAGGCCTGGCTCTCAATCCACCAAGCCACCTAGCTGCCCTAGTTGGTACTTTCTAAGGGAGCCTAGGGATCATACTGTCTGGTAAAGACTTTCTGAGAGGGCATGCTATTGATTCTTGAATGAACTGGAATGTTGTGAGTAGAAAGTACCTAGGGAGGGGGAAACTACACTCAGTTGTTTTTTTTTGGTTGTTAGGGAGACTGTAGTTCCTGAAGGGCACATGTGGCAACTCTAAATGAATCAACAGGATGGCTTATTTTTATATAACAGGTAAATGATAAAAATTAATGCAAAGCAATAACTAGTCACTAAGTAATAATCGGTAATTAAATAAAATCTCACAGTACCTCTCAGATGCTCCTAAAGAAAGGCTCACCTCCAGTAATCTCATCAAGATGATTATGAAACTAATCAAATTGATCTGGGACAGGGGACTCCTGATTATCAACCCTTATTCAAGTATACTATGCTCCCGGCAAAAGAGATTATTCTTCATGTGTTTTCCCACCTCTATGCCTTTGCCTATAATGTTGCCTCCACCAGGAGGCAACCCTAACCTACTTTGCCACCCTCACCATCCCTATGTTTTGGAATTCTACTCCTTTAAGATCCAGTTCTCCAAAAGCCAACTCTTTCATGAATATCTCCATAATTCAGTCAATTATTAATGATTTCCCCCTGCTTCCCCAAAAACATCAACTAATATTTTTATTTTTGTCCTTGGTTTTGAGTATTATTTTTGCTAAATTTATTTGTTTGTGTAAACATACTCAGCTTTATGAGGGCAAGGACTGAATTTAATAAGATAAATAAGAATAAAATTCAAATGTAAAGTCCTTTATTTGGGTTCAAACAATAAAGTTAACAAATATAAAATAATGAAAAATACTATTCACCTCTAGAGAGAGAACTTAGGAATTCTGAGTACAAACTGAAGCATC
Organism: Gracilinanus agilis; assembly: GCF_016433145.1. Taxonomy (NCBI): domain Eukaryota; kingdom Metazoa; phylum Chordata; class Mammalia; order Didelphimorphia; family Didelphidae; genus Gracilinanus; species Gracilinanus agilis. Next base: position 210,066,170 of record NC_058130.1, read on the forward strand.
AAAAAAACACCCTTATTTTCCATCTTAAAACTGATACTGTGCTTTGGTTCCCAGGCAGAAGAGCAGTACAAACTATGTACTGGGGGTTGAGTGGCTGGTCTAGGTTCACATAGCTAGGAAGTGCCTGAGTTCAGATTTTAATCCAAGATTTCTCTTCTCTAGGCCTAGTTTTCTGTCCACTGAGCTACCCATCAGCCCCTAAAACATATTTTTAAATTTTTTCTTTATTTTTTTGTTTGGTTTTTTTTGCAAAATTGTTAATATTCATGACTTCACATATATAATGGGTATTATATTACTTGCTTTCTCAGGGAATGAGGGAAGAGTTGAAAAGGAGAGAATTTAGAAATGAAAATAAATTCTTTTTTTAAAAGAATAAAATGTGGGTAATGGGGGATATGATTAGATAGTATTTGTCTGAAAAATATTTGAGGTTTTAGCAGACAGCAGGTTCAATATTAGTCAGCAATAGGGCAAGGATAGATATTATATTTATGATTGCATTAATATAGAAGGCTCCTGGTTAAGAAAATTTCTATATAAATACAGTTGTATTTTCTCTATAACTTTTAGTCTTGGTTGCCTTAGAGTAGTGGTGTCAAATTCAGATAGAAACAGGGCAACTAAATCCTATTCATATTCTATTATAGCTGCATATTGCCTAAGAAAACCACATATTAACACTATCTAAGTTTTTTGTATTTTATTTATTCTGTTAAATATTTCCCAGGTAAATTCTAATTCAGTTGCTTTCCCACCCCATGAATGTTTCATACTTCTAGCCTAGAGCATTGAAAGTTTTTAAGAGATTTGCCCAGGGTCACATGGTCACAGGGTCATATGGTAGAGACAAAACTTAAATGCAGCCTTCCTAGCTCTGGGGCCACCTTTCTATCACTATTCTATGTCTCACACAGCCAAAAATAATAATAATGTAAACTTAGGCTACATAAAGACAAGCATAACTTCCAAGAATAAAGAATTAATAGTCCTACTATACTCTACCCTGGTCAGACCATCTAGAATTTTGTATTCATTTTTTAACACCATGATTAAAGAATAATGGCAAGAACTTTAGAGGAAAATAAACAGAAAAATGAAGGACCTTGAGTCCATGTCATATGAAGATAGTTTGGAGGAACTTTGAATATTTATTCTGGAGGTAAGAAAATTGGGGAGGAGTTGGTGGGTGTTATAAAGAGGTAGGTAATCTAGGCAGGTCTCAGACAATTTGGGTAGTGAGGAGGGATAAAGGTGATGAGGTGATTTGGAAGAGGAATGAAGGAGATAGCTGAGTGTATGGAAGGGATGAATGAGGTGGTAATAGGAAGATAAGGGAATGACAGGGAGTATACAGGAGGGCAGCTTAAACAGACTTATTCACTGAGGCTAGAGACAGAGGGTACTGAGAGGAAATAGGCTGAGGTTCTTCAATCAGGGAAGGTATCTCTAAGGTACAAAAGGAGTTGGGCCAGTCAGAAATGTTTTATATCCGGCTGGAGGACTTCTCTTATTAATTTCTAAGTCCCTTGAGGGAGGAGACAAATGGGCTCCTCCCTGCCAGTGAAACTGATGGCTGCAGGAAGTCTCAGATAGGTACTTCCTGCCAGGATGGATGCTTGCAGTTCCCTCAAGAAATAAAAAGAAAATAATTCCTTCCCTCTTTAGCTCTTGCCTTAATCTTCGATACAATGATTCACCAGAGACTTATAGAGGTAACAAAAGGGATTTATTAAAGTCAGGAATAATCAGAGGGAAAGAGGTTTTAGGTTTTCTAACTGCTGCTAGGGAGAAGGCTGGATGGTGGGGGATGGGTCACAGGAGAGGTTTAGGCTGAGAGAGTCCAGCTCTCCCAGTCAGGAAGGTTTGACTGCCTTTGAAGTAAAATATTTATCAAATCACTAAATTGGGGTTAACTTGTTTAGGATGCCTTACTTGCCTACAGAATCTAAACCCACTATGTCCAATCACCAAGCCACCCTTCCTCCCAAGGCCCAAAGGGAACTTCAGAGAAATAGCAGGGATGTAATGGAGAGATCAGGGAGAGGTCCAGAGAAAATTAGATAGGTCCAAATTTCCCCAAGACAAAATAAGCACAGGCCAATGCCAAAGACAAAAGGCCAAAGCCAAGCAGAAAAGCCAAAGCCAACAGGCTAAGCCCAAGCCCAAAAAGCAAAAGCCTCCAGGCAAAGGGAGAGCCAGAAGGCAAAAGCCCCATCAGTTGGACTTCCTTCCACCCTATTTATAGCCTCAGGCTCCAACTGACTTTCTTAAGATTCTATAACCTCCAACTGCCTTTCTGTGACAGTTTGAAATTGCAGAAGCAAAATGCTTCTGCTAGCAATCTTGCATAACATGGGAAGATATGGTAGGAAAAGGTCATGCTAGTTGTCTCTAAATATTTTAAGGACTGTAATGGGGAAGGAAGATTAGACTTCTGTTTCAGCCCAGAGAACAAAATCAAGAACAAGGAACCAAAGTGAAAAAGAGGCAAATTGAATTTAGATATGTCAGGAAATTCTCATAACAACTAAAGCTTCCAGGGGGCAGCTAGGTGGCTCAGTGTGGATTGAAACCCAGGCTCAGAGATGGGAAGTCTTGGGTTCAAATATGACTTAAGACAGTTCCTAGTTGAGTGACCATGGGCAAGTCACTTAACCCCCTTAATGGCTAGCACTTACCTCTCTTCTGCCTTAGAACCAATACACAGTATTGACAGAAGGTAAGGGTTAAAAACAAACCACCACCACCACCACCACCAACAACAACAACAACAACAATAACAATAACAATAACAATAACAATAAAACTGCCCCAAAATAGCATGGATTGTCTGGGGGTTGCTATTGGATTCTCTCATTAGAGGTCTAAATTAAGCAGAGGCCAAATGATCATTTTTCTGGTATGTTATAGTGGGAAGTCTAGATTGAACTAAATAACTACTGGGGTCTATTTTAGCTCTAAAATTCTATTATTCTATTACCAATTTCATCTTTTATCTTTCCTAGCACCTAACTCTACTCTGTACATAAGAGGTATTTAATAAATGTTTATTGAAATTGAAATCCAGGGGCACCTTGGTGGTTCAGTGAATAAAACACCAGGCCTAGAGACAGAAGGTGCTAGGTTCAAATCTGGCCTTACACTTCCTAGCTGTGTGATTATGGGCAAGTCACCTAACTATTTGTTTAGCCCTTTCCACTCTTCTGCCTTAGAACCAATATTTGGTATGGATTCCAAGATAGAAGGTAAGGGTTTAAAAAAAGATTAAGTCCAATTCTTAGTTCTTCCATACCTTTAGACAAAATCAGAAATTCAAAGAAATTTAGAACTAGATCTCATCCTTCTATTTAATCTAAAAAAGTCCCTCCCTAACGTCATTGCTGATGGATAGACCTAGAAGGGAAATGATTCACTTTTGGAAACACACTAACAACACACACACACACACACACACACACACACCTTTTCTCCCTCTTTTGTAAACATTAGGAAATAAATATTTTTCCAGTCTGAAGTCATTTCCAGACTTACCTGAATGAAGAAAACCTTATCAGTACTAAATCTTCTAGGAAAATTACTTCCTTAACTGAAATATTTTTGCATCATTCTTAAGAAATGCTTAACCAGTTTCCATCTCACTTAGAGGCACACCAGGAAGGATCCCTGAAGTGATTAGGGTAATTGCCAGATTAAGGGGAAAGGTTTTGATTAATTCAAAGAAAAGTAATACCATATCCCTGGAATTTACTTTTGACCAAGCTGAAAGAAAGGAGTGATCCAAGAGGGACTGAATGGTTTAGAAAAATTATTCTCTAGGGTCCATGGACATTTCAAGTGACTATTGTTCTTGAGAGTGTTACCTAAAATCTGAACACTTGTTTAATCTTGACTATGGAATTTTGTCTTTGAAGATGTGAGATGTCAAGGAAATAAGCAAATTGTCCAAACCTCTTTCTCTGAACATAAAAGCTTAGAATTAGAATAATCTGATTGTCTCTAACAAGCTTATGACCATAGAGTACCAAATAGTTTTCCTTTGTCATAACAATGATAATAACATATATAGATTAAAGATTTGCCAAGAGGCATGTATAAAATGTAATTTGATCTTCACAATAGTCCTCTGCTGTAGGTCCTATTATTTTTTTTAAACCTTAACTTCTGTGTATTGGCTCATAGGTGGAAGAGTAGTAAGGGTGGACAATGGGGGTCAAGTGACTTGCCCAGGGTCACACAGCTGGGAAGTGTCTGAGGCCAGATTTGAACCTAGGACCTCCTGTCTCTAGGCCTGACTCTCAATCCACTGAGCTACCCAGCTGCTCCCTTGTAGGTCCTATTATTATCCCATTTATAGATGAAGAAACTGAGGTTGAGATTAAGTAATATTCCCAAAGTCAGAGATAGTAACAAAGCTGGGGTTCAAAAGTCCTCAAACTCCAGGCCCAGAGGTAGTTTGTAAATGTAGTATCCTTGAGGAACAAGAAATACTATAGTTTACTTCTTGCTGTTCAGCCATTTCAGTTGTGTCCAAATTCTCTGTGACCCCATTTGGGGTTTTCTTGGCAGAGATTCTGGAGTGGTTTGCAATTTCCTTCTCCAACTCATCTTACAAATGAGAAACTGAGGCAAAGAGGGTTAAGGGTCACCTAACTAGTAAGTATCTGAAGCTGGATTTGAACTCAAGTAAATGCTTCCTGACTTGAAGCTTGGCATTCTATCCACTGTGCTAGCTAGCTGCAGTTTTCTTTATAAAATTTAAAAAAAAAAAAAAAAGGTAGGTGAGGTGATCATTTGCCTCATCCTTCTACCCAACCTAAAAAGATCTCCCCTTAAAGTCCTTGCTGGTGGTTAAAATTTTATCATTTAAAATTTATTCCTGATATCTTCTCCTGGGCAAGAGGGGAGAGCATGTTGTGTGTCCAAACCACTAAACCAGAAGTCAGGGTAGTTTGATTCTAGTGCTTTCCCCATTCTTGTTACCAACTTCTTTGTGTTATTGTCTAGTAAGTCATCTCACTTTATTTTTCTGGGAGTTTAATAAACTCTCTAAGAAAAGAGAGTTTATTAAAAATCGTATCACTTGATCCCCATTGCCCAGCCCTTACCACTCTTCTGCCTTTAGTATGGATTATAAGGTAGAAGAAAAGGGTTTTAAAAAAAACAAAAAAAAAATTCTAAGTCTCAAACACTACCACCCCCTGCAATTCACAATTTACAACTCAGCTATCCAGTCTTGAATTGTACTTTTCAAGACCTTAGATACAATTTTTTTTTTTACTCAACTAGTAGTAACAATGGTATGAAAGGGATGTGAGAGAGTCAACACCTTGGCTGCTCCACTCAGTATTCATTCCTTGACTAGAACTGTTTTTAATAAGTTGCTGGATTTTTCCTTTCTCCTCCCCTCTTGCTTTGGACTTTTCCTCACTGGAAAACTTGCTGTCAATCGTCCATGCCCACAGTGCTCCATGCCTTTGCACAGAGCCCACTGCTGGCTTAGGCCTCTGTGTTGGCTGTTTGCACTTTCCAGCCAAACTCCCACTTTTCCACAGTGAACTGTCCAGCAGCCAAGCCAAACAAAAGTCCCACTGCTGTTGCCTCTCTTCAGGCCTTTTCCCATTGCTGCTCTAAGTCTCTTACAAACAGAGCTGAGAGAAGAGACAGGACTTCAGGGAGGCAAGGTAGACAGCAGCTTAAGGGACAACATGTTTCGAGGGATAAGAGAGGGGAGGTGTGAAGCAGGTATATAAGAAGAGACATTTCTATTTTTCTAAAATATGTATTGATATATTTTGGTTTTATCTTATTTTCACTTCCAAATTTATTCTTCCCCCCGCCCCTCTGTTCTTCAGAGAGTCAGTACCTATAACAAAATAAAAAGGAAAGGAAAAGGTGGAAACAAAACCAACCAAACACATCAACCAAATTTGACAGTATATGTGGTATATGTTCCACACCCAGAGTCTCCTGTCTTTGCAAATAAGGGGAAAAGATACATTCAAGAAACACTTTTTTTGGGTAGCTGGGTTGCTCAGTGGATTGAGAGCCAAGCCTAGAGATGGGAGGTCCTGGGTTCAAAGCTGGATAGACACTTCCCAGCTGTGTGACTCTGGGCAAGTCACATAACCTCCACTGCCTAGTTCTTACCATTCTTCTGCCTTGGAACCAATTGCATTGATTCTAAGGCATAAGGAGAGGGTTAAAAAAAAAACTTTTTCATATTACTTTTTATAAATATACATATATATTTAAGAAACATTACCTTTTGTCATAGAATTGATACTAAATACTAAATACTAACTATGGATTCTAAATATCTGAGGCAAATTTGAATCCAGGTCCTCCTGACTCCAGGACTGGTACTTTATCCACTGGACTACCTAGGTGCCCCAATATACATGTTTTTAAAACTAAGGCATGATATATATTTGCCTCGGGGTGAGTCACACATTTTACAGTGAAAACTGAAAGTCCACAGTGGAAATTTTTGCAAAATGGGGTCAATTTCCAAATGGAGGGAAGGGTGGGGGAGGAATACAGTTTTCAAATTTTGCCTACACAAACATTGCCTACACAAAAATTTGTCCTGAATAGGGCTAAAAGCCTGTAGGTTAAAATTTTAATTCCTGTACATTGTTTGCGGAGCTATGTATATATAACAAATTTGGAATTATATCAAAAAAGTGACTAAAATGTCCATATATTCTGAACCAAAGATTCCACTACTAGGTTTATATATCCCAAAGAGATCATTGCTAAGAAAGTTTCTATATATACCAACATATTGATAATAACACTTTTTTTTATAACAATTGGAAACAAAGTAGAGGACCATCAATAGGGGAATGGCTAAATAATCTGTGGTATATGAATGTAATGGAATATTACTGTGCCATAAGCAACAACAAATACAGAGAGGCATCAAAAGATTTACATAAATTAATACAGGATGAAGTAAGCACAGCAAAATAATATACATAAACACTACAAAAATATAAATGGAAGTAACCACAAAACAAGTAAATGATGCTAAATTATAATAGAACAAATATGGCTCCAAAGAAGAAACAAGAGAAGATTCTTCACTACACACTCCTTTGAATAGGTGAGAAATTCATATGTATGGAGCACTAAATATATTTTCAGATTTTTTCAATATATTAATCATTTTGCTGATTTTTTTCCCTCTTCTTTTTTTAAATTTAAAAATATTATTGTATAGGATGGCTCTCTGGGAGGAAAAAGGCATAGGGATACTGGGAGAAATACTGGTGATGTAAAAGTCAATATTAGTTTTATTTTTATAAAAGAAAATGAAATACTCAGGGACAAGGCTGGATACAGGTTTCCTAGACAAAGGTTTATCATGCCTTTGACCTATAGTTATTCTTAGCACCTTTCATGGAAAGTCATACTTGATCTATGTTGATCTTAAGAGACTTTATAACCCCAAGATCACTATAAGACTGAATCTGACCTTTTCTCTAAGAATTTCAGAGGCCAATATATATCTAATGACAGGGCACTCAGAATAATGGTTCAGTGTTTTAATGGCAAAACAAGTATTTTCAGAGAGCTTGAGACATAGCTTCAAGTAAGCCCTTTCAGGAGCAAGGCTAGGAAAATCTAGATGAAGCTATTAGAAAAAGTGGAGAGGGGCAGAGTCAGAGAAATCTGAATTGGGAGTCACAAGGCTATATAATCTTTCTTATCCAGTTCAGGCCTCACTTTCCTACCCTATAAAATGTAGGGATTGGACTAGAAGACCTAAAATCCCTTCCAGGTCTAATATTCTGTAATTTTATGATCTTACCAGACTAAGGAGATCCCAAATGATTCATTCCAAAGCAATCCTCATGAACTTTCATGGTTTTATAATTCCTGGCCCAAGGTAATTTCTAAATAATAAGTTCACATATTTGGAGCTGAAATGATGTCAGAGATGATCTAATCTAATCTATTCATTTTGCAGATAAAGTAACAGAGGTACAGGGAAGAGCAGTGATTTACTTAAAATTGTACAAATAGTGACTGGCAGAGCCAAAATCTGAACACAGTGCCACTGATTTGAAATTCATTGCTCTCACCACTACACTACGTTTCCTAATTCTTAAATCCCATTCCTATAAGACTATAAGAAAAACTATGAAAACTCACTCAGAATAAGTCTTCACCCTGGAGATATTCTGCCATAATTTCTGCCATCCCAGTGTCCTACCCCAATCCAGCTCCCAAAGCATTTCAAAAGAATATGGTCTAAAAATTATTTTGGAATCAAGACATTTTTCAACCAAAATGCCTTTTTTCAGTACCAGATATTAAACTATACTATAAAGCAGTGGTCGTCAAAACAATATGGTACTGGCTAAGAGACAGAAGGGAGGATCAGTGGAATAGACTTGGGGTAAGTGACATCAGCAAGACAGTCTATGATAAACCCAAAAAGCCCAACTTTTGGGACAAAAATCCACTATTTGATAAAAACTACTAGGAAAAGTGGAAAACAATATGGGACAGATTAAGTTTAGATCAACATCTCACACCCTACACCAAGATAAATTCAGATTGGGTGAATGACTTGAATATAAAGAAGGAAACTATAAAAAAATTAGGTGAACACAGAATAGTATACTTGTCAGATCTATGGGAAAGGGGAACCAAGCAAGAGTTAGAAAAAATTATAATATGTAAAATAAATAATTTTGATTTTATTAAATTAAAAAGGGTTTGTATAGACAAAACCAATGCAACCAAAATCAGAAGGGAAACAACAAACTAGGAAAAAATTTTTATAACAAAAAACTCTGACAGAGGTCTAATTACTCAAATATACAAGGAGCTAAATCAATTGTATAAAAAAATCAAGCCATTCCCCAATTGATAAATGGGCAAGGGACATGAATAGGCAATTTTCAGATAAAGAAATCAAAACTATCAATAAGCACATGAGAAAGTGTTCTAAATCCCTAAGAATGAGAGAAATGCAAATTGAAACAACTCTGAGGTACCACCTCACACCTAGCAGATTGGCTAAAATGATAATAGGTGAGAGTAATAAATGTTGGAGGGGATGTGGCAAAATTGGGACATTAATACATTGCTGGTGGAGTTGTGAACTGATCCAACCATTCTGGCTGGCAATTTGGAACTATGCCCAAAGAGCTCTAAAAGACTGCCTGCCCTTCGATCCAGCCATAGCATTGCTGGGATTGTACCTGTGTAAATAGAATTAGCTCGATCCCATTAATAGTCAAAAATCTACTCAACCCAGGCGTGCTAATGATGTCACTCCCACCTCCCTTAGTGGGGAGGGGAGACGAGTTACCCACACGTGACAATAAGTAACAAATCAAGAATAAGGGACTGCCCTTTGGGCAGTCCAAATCAATGTAGAAACTGCCATTTGTCCATTTGAATTAGAGGTGGACCACAGGAAGTGATGAAAGACATGATCTCTTTAAGTAAGTGAGTGAACTTCCTGTGGGGGCAGTTGCCGTCTGGAACTGCAGTACAAGCAGGACCAATAGACTTTTCACTTCACGACCTGAATCCAGGAGACAAAGTGTATATAAAGAACTTCCAGCGCACGGGGGCAACCCAGCCTTCGTGGGATGGGCCGTTTGAAATTTTAATAACCACCCCAACAGCTATAAAGATCGGAGAAAAGGACTCTTGGATTCATTGTTCACATGTAAAGAGGGCATCTTCTATTGAACCTGATTGACTGTTTCCTGTTACCTGCATTGGAGATAACAGTTCATGGACTCATGGATGTTACTTTGGAATCATTGGTTTGTCTTGATTCTTTCCCTGATTTTATTCTAATTTCTTATTGATTTACCTAATATCTTTTAATAGAATAATTGATATTTTTTTTGTCTTTTTTCTCATTTTCTTGTACTTGAGTACATATAATCACTTAATTTTTTTATTTTTTGCAATGCTATAATTTTAATATATATAATTGCTGTAATATTAATGCTTACTCACAAGGTTTAGACTCCAAGAACTTGCCATATATTGTTAAATGTTACGGGACTGTGATTAATGCTTCTATCTAATTCCAGGAGAAGGGAACACATGAGCCATTAATGGTGCTAAGGAAAGCACAAGGTCATGAAGACCGACCGACAAATCCAATGGGATTTCTGAGAACATCTGCACAGTGCCAAGGAGCACGAGGTTAAAGAGATCATACATATACAGGTGGGATTGAGGTACTCCCACGCCAACACTGAGGACTTGAACTCAGTGTAAGAATCGAAGCTGCGACGCTTAACATATGTTAAGACGTAGGACTCTCCGAACTACACTGCCAGTCAGGTACCACAGGTTGGCTATTATCTGGCTCACCCATATATTCCTGAGAGTAAAGGGAATGACAGACGTTTCCCTTGCATTTAAATCTGGTCCTTTTTTCTCTCTTATAGAATGGCAACTTCCTGTAGTCTTAGCTGCAAATGGGTAAGTGCAGTATTACTGCATTGTATCCTACAGACTAGTAGGATGGAAATTATAATTGATTAGACCCTAATACAAGGGCCTGTTATAAATTTTATTTTGTTTTCTTCAAAAATTTTATGTACATAACTTTTGATATTTGATTTTGATTTTAATGCCTTTTTTTTTCAAAAGCTTCAATTTTCTTCTGTTGATTTTTATATTTTTTCCTTCTTTTTTTCTTTTGAATTGACTCATACAACCCCATGACTCAACTGTATATATTGAGCTGATCTGGGTATTTCTTTCTAAATACCCACGTCAAGGGGGATTGTATTTTTATAAAATCCAAGATTAATCGTATTTTTATTATATCCAAGATTTAATTTTTGGTTTTGTTTGAGAAAATTCTCAGGGAAAGAAACTTGCTGATTCCTTAATCCAGAGAATGAACTGTTTGCAGAGAGATGCCTGAAGAACCTATGTTTAATCAAGAGATCCAGAATGAACTTTGGGTTGCAATTGATTGAACTGATGGGGTTTTGTTACATCAAGTGATCCAGAACGAATTTTGGGTACTAATGAATGGACTGATGGGTTTTGAACAGTTACCTTAATTGTACATGTTATGCTGATTGGGGACTGCCCCCAATTGGTTTCTTGTCAACGCGCTTAGCAAAACATTGGTTTTGCTTTCTCTCTTTTCCATTTCCCTCTTATCTCTAACTATTGTAGTTAGAAGGACCTTTGTGGTAGAAGATGTTTGTGTAACATGATCACTTGGGGTGACTAGGCACCCAATGATCATCAGGGGGGATTGTGTAAATAGAATTAGCTCGATCCCATTAATAGTCAAAAATCTACTCAACCCAGGCGTGCTAATGATGTCACTCCCACCTCCCTTAGTGGGGAGGGGAGACGAGTTACCCACACGTGACAATAAGTAACAAATCAAGAATAAGGGACTGCCCTTCGGGCAGTCCAAATCAATGTAGAAACTGCCATTTGTCCATTTGAATTAGAGGTGGACCACAGGAAGTGATGAAAGACATGATCTCTTTAAGTAAGTGAGTGAACTTCCTGTGGGGGCAGTTGCCGTCTGGAACTGGAGGAAGAAGCATCTCCTGAGACCACAGACAGCTTATACTCTGTATTGTCACGTGGGTAAGTTAGGCTGGCTTCCTTGGCCTAGCTGGGCCAATCCTAAACTCTGCCTATCCGGCTGTTGGGCCTTGCGGCTTACAGCTTCATTTATTTAGACTTCTAACCTCCCTCTTCTCTTTATCCCTACTTACCTTCCTGATTGTAAATAAACTCCTCAACCCGATGCTGACTTGGGTCTGATTTAATTATGGAATCAACCTGAATTGTTGATTCCTGGCGGCCACATAATTTTAATATATAGCTATAATAACTAAATTTTAATTCTTACATACCCCAAAGAGATCATAGATAAAAAGACTTGTACAAAAATATTTATAGCTGTGCTCTTTGTGGTGGCAAAAAACTGGAAAAAGAAGGTATGCCATTCAATTGGGGAATGGTTGAACAAATTGTGGTATATGCTCGTGATAGAGTACTACTGTGCTCAAAGGAATAATAAACTGGAGGAATTCCATGTGAACTGGAATGACCTCCAGGAATTGATGCAGAGTGAAAGGAGCAGAACCAGGAGAACATTGTACACAGAGACTGATACACTGTGATAAAATCGAATGTAATGGTCTTCTGTACTAGCAGCAATGCAATGACCCAGGACAATTCTGAGGGATTTATGGAAAAGAATGCTACGCACATTCAGAGGAAGAACTACAGGAGTGGAAGCACAATAGAAAAACAACTGCTTAAACACATGGGTTGATGTAGACACAATTTGGATGTAGATTCTTAATGACCACCTTAGAACAATTATCAATAATATGGAAATAGGTCTTGATCAATGACACAGGAAGAAACCAGTGGAAATGTGTGTAGGCTACTGGGGTGGGAGGTGGGAGGAGAGAGAGCAAGAACATGAATCATGTAACCATGGAAAATGTTTTCTAAAAAATAGTAAAAAAATGCCTTTTTCTTTAATTAATTATTTATTTGTTTTAAAGATATTTTTCCATATTTACATTCATTTTCTTTCCTTCCCCGCCCCAGAGCTGACAAGCAATTCCACTGCAATCAAAACACCTTTCAACTAAACCTTTTAGAAATCTAAAATATCCTAAAGTCAAGATAGTTTGAAACCTAAACATTTTAAAAATTAAATTTTGTAGTTCTAAAACTTTTCAAACAAAAAAAATGTTCTGCAAACTCTATACAAGCTAAAATATCTTGGGAAACAACCAATTTCAAACAAAAATCTCCTTAACCTTGGGGCAGCTGGGTAGCTCAGTGGATTGAGAGCCAGGCCTAGAGATGGGAGGTCCTAGGTTCAAATCTGGCCTCAGACACTTCCCAGCTGTGTGACCCTGGACAAGTCACTTGACCCCCATTGCCTACCCTTACCACTCTTCCACCAAGGAACTAATACACAGAAGTTAAGGGTTTAAAAAAATATATTAAAAAAAAATCTCCTTAACCTCCTATTTTAATCCAATTAATCTAATTTTAATCTAATTTAATTAATAAAAATCTCCTTAATCTCCTATTTTAAAAAGTAACGTGATTTGAAAACTACTTTGAAACTAGAATGCTATTAGAGTATTTGGATTTGCCTGAGGATAAAAATCTAGCTACATAAAAAACATAAGGGCTAACCTGCTGAGGCAAACCAATGACATATCCAGCTCACTGTTCTATTTTTGACAACTGCTGTGATATCCCAGGGAAGAGTATTACAGAAGGAATGTTTATCCCTAGGAGACCAAAAACAAAGGAAAGGGTGCCATATTATAGCCCCCAAATTCTGGAGGGGCACAGGATATCCTATGTGAGTGTTACAAGGAATTTTTCAACCTCAGCTCAAGGAGCTGTCTAAGTCCAACAATGAACTTTGAATCAATACCAAGTATAGGCAATTTAAAAGAATTGACAGTCTCTGTCTAGGGTACTTCAACTGGCTTTTGTTGGTCACTCCCTCGTGGTCACAGCAGTTTATAGCTTTGGATAAGGATCAAAGAGCTTTTTACACTGCTCTTTTCTGCATATGGAAGCTGAAATCCTTGCAGATGCCCCTGAAAAGATGGAGCCCAGAAGGTGGTAGCAGACAGAAAAGCTAACAGAGACAATGAGCTTAGCAAAGCCACTTCTTTGGTAATATTACTCGGAAACACTAGTAACACTTCAGAATCAGAGGCATGAGGCAGAAGCCTTAGCAATATATATGTCTTATATCTGTATGCTGTCACATGTGTTCCTTACATGTGTTTTCTACGTGCATGTTCCCTGATTAAACACATCCAATTCATGCTCTCCCTATGGGGAAAGTGGCAACCTGTGAGAGAGAATATCTATGTGTGATCTTTTCTTCTCACTTTGTTATTATATTGTCTGATTAAATGTCTTTTGTTTAATCAGTGTTTTCTGACTACAACTGTTGTTTAATCTATGTTCTTTGTGAAAACAAAAACAAAAAAGTACCACTTTCTATTGGTCTTCAAATGATCTCCTTCAGGTTTCAAAGGTTGCCCCCAATCTGGAGAGCAAATTGAGGTTCGCTCTATCCATCTCCTTCACAGTTATACAGCCTCCAACCATAACCTTTTCTAAAGTTGTTTCTATCATCTATCCTTCCCTGTGGAAAGGCTAACTACTCCACTCCCTGGATCAAGGGCATTTCCCTTATTACTCATCTAGATTCATTATCTTTCTTCAACCCAAAATCCAGACAGCACTTCCTTTGCTTATGCTCTCCAATCCTCAAATGATCTTCAAGTTTAAATTTTGTAATATTATCCTTGGGTCTGCCAGTTCTCAATTTCTTTTCTGTTATCAAGTCCCTAATATCAACCCCCAAATGAAGAACAGAATGAAATAAGGAGTAAACAATAATGAAAACTGCTAGGGATATTTGTTAAGCCAACAATTTGCTAGGTCCCAGAAATGTAGTTTAAAGTCCTTTAATGGAGAGATGTCAAACACTTTAGCAACAGTCTGGACAACTACCCCAAACAGATAAAAATATTTAACAAAACAAATAAAAATATAATACAACATAGATAATGCTAATTTGTGGTTTTCCAAGTCAATCAGAGATGCCACGGTCCTCTTTCTTCCCCATTTCTATTTGTTCGACACTATTCTATAGTATAATGCACTTTAATTACATTGATTTTCTTCCTACTCTTTTTTTCTGGCTTCCCTGAAAAGTCAGCCTTAACAAGAACTTACAGTAAGGCCTGGCTTTGACTCACCCCTCCAATGCTTAGTAGCTGTGTGCCCTTGGATCAGTCACTTGGCTCTCAATTTCCTCATCTGTAAAATGGGGATGATAATATTTTATTAGCATAAAGGTTTTGAGAATCAAATGAACCAATACAAGTAAAGTACCTTACAAATTTTAAGGCATTAAGCAAATATCAGTTTTCATTGTTAAATTCATGAGTGAAATATTTTGTACTTATTATACACTTGATTTCTGAACTACACTTTTAAATGGGAATTTCTTTAATTCTCCTCACTATATTGTAAGCTCTCTCTCTAAGAGTGGGGATCATAAGACTGGGCATCATCTAGTCCAATACTGAAGTAGGTCACCTCATAAAATGAGTCCAGACAGTCAGAAGTTCAAATTAGTGGAACTAATATTTATTTATTAATCTATTTGTTAATAAACGTACCTACTGGCTAGGACAACTTTCCTAGTGAAAGCTGCCCTGTACTAAAATTATGCAGTTTTTATAGGGTTCAAGATACAAAGAAAATAACATTCATTACTGAGACATAGCCTTGAAGCAAACTTTTATTGTCTGGAAGTTAGTAGTGCGGTACTTTCTACCATATATCTTATCCTGGACTGTGAGGCAGCTGTAGGGAGTCATTTTCTCATGTGAATGTTATTTTGAACTTCACAGGAAGGCTCATTTCTGATTTCTACTTTTCCCCAGGGAAAAACAGGTTTTCTGGACAATGACTTAGTTTACCTCACTTCAATAAAGATTAGGAAACTAAGCAGGGGTGAAGTAATTTGCCAAGGATTGAAAACCCCAGTCCTCTGGCTCCAAAATTTGTTGCTTTTTCAATTCAACTAGGCTGCTTCTCATTCTATTACTCAGCACCTAGTATAATGCTCTGCAGGCATTTTGTTGTTCAGTCATTTCAGTCATATCCTGCTCTTCCTGACCCCAGTTGGGGTTTTCTTAATAAAAATACTGGAGTAGTTTATCACTTTCTTCTCCAGATGAGGATTTGCCCTGAGTAACATAGGGTCTGAGGCTATATTTGAATTCAGGTCCTCCTTACTCAAAGTCCAAAACTCTGTTCTCTGTGCCACTTTACCACTCTACTCCATGGGCATAATAACTATTTAATAATTGAATGAAGAAAAATAATACCATACAGAATCTGTTGGTCCTTTTTTCTCTCATCTTTTTTCCCCAAAGAGTAGAGCAACTTTATTGTCCTAAGACCCATAAGGGGAAAATCTCTAGGTGTTCTCCAGTACAGTATCCAATTCTACAATCCAGATATCTCAAGGCAAGACCTATCCAGGAATGTTTTCTTGACTAATGAAAAAGAGTAAGTCTTCTCAGGGACAAGCAAATACGCATTTTTCATATTGACAGATGACAATACAGAATAACCTTCTCAAGGTAGTCACGTTTCATTTTTCATGTACTCAAGACAAAGTTTTTCAACACCACAAGCTCCTTAAGTGAAGGAATAATATTGAAGTCTCAAATGAAAAAGATAAATGACATCACAGAATGCAAGTTCTAAAAGGAAAAAAAAGCAGATTTACACAATCTTTTCTACTGCAAGTATATGAATTTTGTATATAAGAGTCAGCTTTGTAGAATGGAAAGAATCTGAAGTTATAATTAAGAGATGCAAGTCGAAATCCTGCCTTTGGCATTTATTACTTATGGGACCACGAATAGGTTATTTTAACTTCTCTGAGCCTTGGTTCCCTCACCTGTCAAGTGGGAAGGGTATATGTAGTACCTACCTCACAAGGTTGTTGTGAGGCTCAAGGAAGATAATCTATATAAAGTATTTCTAAAACTTTAAAGTGCTATATAAATGCTCGTTATTATTATTATTGCAAGTGAAAATGTAATGTTTAATCCTTTGACTTTTACAGGGCATTTAAAAAACTCTTTAAACTTGCTTTAAAGATGTAACTTTAATATTTTAAAAGAAGAATTGGAAAATGAAAAACTGATTTCCCATTGTTCTGTTAACTGGTGGTAACAAATAAACCAAAAGCTTCCTGTTACTCTCACAAAACAGGGAAGAAAGATCAGTCACCACTGGGTGAGAACACAGAAAAGCTGCAGCTGTTTTGTTTTTAACATCTGGGATAGTCTGGATGCTGGCCCAGACATCAAATGCTAAATAAAGCTCTGACATACATACAAACATTCTTTCCTTCCTGGTTTGGCTTGCTCTCTGGGGACTGTGGGAATTCTTGGGACCTTGATGGGCCAGGCTTCTTTTGACTGACCCAGGTTAACACACCCACCCAACACAAGCCCTTGATACGTAAGAACCTATAAATTCACTCTCAGGACATAAAAGCAGGGCTAGTTGACATCTATTATCCACTGCTAAACTCAGTAGAAAGCAAAAGGTAGGGTAGAGTATTGGGCCTGGAAACACGAAGACCCAAGTTCAAACCTAATCTCAGATACTTTTTTGTTCGACTTTGGGCAGGTCATTTAACCCTGTTTGCCTCAGTTTCCTTGTCTGTAAAATGAATTGAAGAAGGAAATGGAAATCATTCCAGAATCTTTACCAAGAAAACCACAAGTTAGGTTATAGAGTCAGATAGAACTGAGTGGCAATAACAAAACAACCAAAAATGAAATAGAGGGGAAGAAATGAAATCTCATAAAAGCAACTCTGCTTTGCAATCCTGATTTCTATACAGTTCTTTATATTCTATATAGTTCTTTACATTCAAGGACCTTTTAAAGGGAAGCTAGGTGGCAAAGAAGATACAGTACCAGGCCTGGAGTCAGGAAGACTCAAGTTAAAATCCAGCCTCAGACACTTACTGATTGTGTGACCCTGGGCACTCATTTACCTCCGTTTCCTCATTTGTAAAATGAGGAAGAGAAGGAAATAGCAAACCACTCCAGTATCTTTGGCAAGAAAACTCCAAAAGGGATCATGAAGAGTTGGATATGACTAAAAATGACTGAAAAACAAATGTCTTTATAATACACCTGTGATGACATATCCCAGACTATCAAAGGGGGAAATGGAACAACAAAGAAAAACAAATTAATTTTCCCCTCAAACACAAAATGAGGCACAGAATTTACAATTTAAGTCCAGTTTCTAGTCTTAGTGACTAAACTGATCAGATATATACTTGGGCTATATTTTTTAAAATAAATACAAGTTCTCCTTTCCCTGCCAATAAACAGACCCTTTAATCCCCAGCTGTTGCCCAGTGCTTCAAATCTCCATCCTAAAAATAAGCCATGTACAGACAAGAAATGAATTTTGTTCATATATCATTTTCAAAGTCCATTTAGCAAATCTTAATGCAAAAAGTCTAGCGCTGTGATCAAAGTGCATAAATATAGTCCATATGGTAAACTAAAGCAGTCAAGTTAAGTAACTTAGAATAAACTACACAAGCAGAGCCATTCTCTTCCCAAAAACGGATATATAATACAAAGATGAAATAAAGTTAAAATACAGCTGAGTACAAACTAAATATCATCTTTTCTGGATCTTATAACAACTCTAATTATTTGAAATCTATAATCCAAAGTGAAAAAAAATGTAGCATCCCAAAGAAAGAATGATCTAGGATTTATTCCCTGCTTACTTGAGTCAATATGTCGGAATGGTGCTTGGAGCATCTTTGATTTAGCCATTGGATTTTGGCAAACGAAGGAAATGTTTATGACATTTCATAATGCTAAATAACAGTTTTTTTGTTATTCATACATAACCTATATACATAGAGGGGCATATAGTCTGGGTTTTTTTACTGCAATATCGATTAATGTAATCCCCTATGATCTCAGACAAGTCAGAGAGATTAATCAATCAAATTTAATCAATTTTCTCATCTGTAATTTGAAAGGATAACATCTTCTCACAGGGTTGTCATAAGAATAAACTGAGAATGTATATAAAGCACTTGGCAAATCTTAAGTCAATACAACAAACAAAACACACCACCCATCAATATCATTATTATTACAGTGTGATATAGACAACCCCAAAAGCTAATTAATTAAATGTCTGGGCTACAATGAGAGGCATAATGTCCAGGAGGAGGGAGATGATATTCTCACTGTACTCTAGCCTATGCAGTTCACATCTGGAGTAATATGGTCTATCCTGGATACATTTTATTGAGTAAGGATATTGATAAGACAGAAGGCAGTCTTGATGGTAAAGAGCCTCAAAAACCATGCCCTAAGAGGATCAGTTGAAAGAAATAAGGATGTTTAGCCTGGAAAAGAGAAGATTTAAGAGAGAGATGATAGCTGCCTACAAAGTATTTGAAGCAGAAGATGGATGAGACCTGTTGTGCTCATATCTAGAAGACAGAACTAAGAGCCTTGGATAGTGATCCAAGGCAAGTCATTTAACGCCTAATGCCTAGCCTTTACAGCTCTTTTGCCTTGGAACCAAAACGCAATATTGATTCTAAGATGGAAGGTAAGGGTTTAAAAAAAAGAGGTCTTGGGTGAAAGTTGCAAAAAGGTAGATTTTTCACTAAGGAAAAACCTTTCCATGATTAAAAGAGACCAAAAGAGTAGTCTTGGTAACTCTTTTGTACCAAGTAGCCAAGGGTAGAAGCCCATTGATCCTAACATGCTATGGAAAGTCTTCTTAATCATGTATAGGCTAGCCTAGATGGATTCTGGGGTGTCTTTCAAATTGTGTGATTCTCTCCATTAATAAATACTAGTTTATTAATGGTAAACATTTAATAAACTGGAAAGCATTATATAAATAGTATTAGCTATTTATATAATAGTAACACTATTACCATTTATATAATGCTTCCCAATATAATAAGCAAATAGTGCTTGCTTCACAACCACCTTGTGAGGGGGACTGTATAAAGACTATTATCATTATTTTATAGACAAAGGAACCGAGGCTCAGATGGGTTGAATAACTTGCCTTTCTAGTTTTAGAGCTACTAAGTGATATAGCTGGAACTTGAATTTATCTCCTAAATCTAGTATTGCCTATTGTTGGTCCATCACTAAGATTTCCGAAATAACAATACTGAGTAAGCAAAGTAACCACAGCTGTCTTTGTATGATTGTGCCTTGGTTCAAGTATTATAGTAAGCATGAGAAATTTTTCATGGGGGGCAGAGGGGAGTGGAATAAAAATTATTTGCAAACAAAATATTCAAAAACTATCTTATGTTTGCCTGAAAGTCAAGCTACCCAGGTGACCTTTTAGCCCACTCTGAAAGTAATCAATTCCACAATTTAGCTGGTACCATGAACTTGTGTTGTTTTTAAGGGTGGGGTAACAGACCAAATATCTCCCTTTATAGTACAAATCCTACCAAACTCTCTGCCAAAAGTATGATGTGGTTCCTAGGAGCAGCCTCTGCATTTCATTCCCCAAGAGAGAGGAATAGGGTGGGGGAGCATGCCAAAGAACTCAGACTACACCAGTGAAACCTAATTTTCTATTGAAGAGGTTTAGTTCAGAGGACACTGCTAACTAGTGCTTAAAGAGTTTCCAAGATGAATTCATTAAACAAAGGAGGGTTAATGAGAAGAGGTTACACAATTGGCCTACAGTAAGTCACCATAACAAATATTGTAACAAAAGCAGCTGATGTAATACAACCTTCCCTTTAGGGACCAGAAAGTACACCTGCCATGCAGCTTCCAAAGTCGCCTCCTAGTAAGAAACAGTGCCAACCAGAAGACCATTGCATACATAAAGCATCTATCCTCTCACAGTAGTTTAAATTTTCATCCATTTCTTCATTCACAAGAGAAAATTTTTCCATAATTAATAGATTTTAGAAGTAGATTGGAAAGATCATCTAGTCCAAACTTATTTTACAAAGTAAGAAAATAAAGTGTAAATTAGTTATATGTCCAATATCACCAACAAGCTAGTGACCAATAGAAGACTAGAACCCAGGTCAAAACACCAGAAAATGTTTTCTCCGTCACCTTTCTCTGATCCAAATGACTTGATCCTTCTCCCTTTATAATTTAGTAACTTGGTTCCTATAAAGGACAGGCATCTAATATAGAACAAAGAGAAAGCAGTTTTACTAATCCCTTACTTATATTGCAACTTTTTTTTAAACCCTTACCATCCAGCAATTTGGAACTATGCCTGAATGGCTATAAAACTGTGCATACCCTTTGATCCAGTAATACCACCACTACATCTGTATCTCAAAAAGGTGTAAAAAAAAAAAAAAAGGAAAAGGATTTACTTGTACAAATATATTTATAGCAGCTCTTTTTGTGGTGGAAACTGAGAATTGGAAACTGAGAGGATGTCCATCAGTTGGGGAATGACTGAACAAATTGTGGTATATGATAGTGATGGAATACTATTGTGATGTGAGAAATGATGAACAAGATAATTTCAGAAAAAGCTAGGAAAGACCTTCATGAACTGCTACAGAGTAAAATAAGCAGAACCAAGAGAACATTGTACAATGATCAACTGTAACTTAGCTCTTCTCAGCAATACAAGGATCCAGGACAGTTCTGAGGGACTTATAATGAAGAATGCTCTACACTTCCAGAGAATTGTTAGAGTCAGAATGCATATCAAAGCAAACTATTTTCTCACTTTAGTTTATTTGTGTTTTGGAGGGAATGCTGGTTTTGTATGAGTATCTCTTACAACAATGACAAATATGTAAATGTTTTGCATGATAATACATGTATAATCCTGATTATATATTGATCAAATTGCTTACTATCTCCAGGAAGGGGGAAGAAAGGAGGGAGGGAGACAATTTGGATCTTATAACTATAGAAAACTTATGTGGAAAATTGTTACTACGTGTAATTGGTAAGATAAAATATATTTTCAAGAATAAAAGCAACAAAATTGTGGAAAATTTTTAAAAAGGCGAGGGGACAACTAGGTGGCTCAGTGGATTGAGAGCCAGGCCCAGAGATAGGAGGTCTTGGGTTCAAATTTGACCTCAGATACTTCCTAGCTATGTGACCCTGGGCAAGTCACTTAACCCCTACTGCTTAGCCCTTACCACTCTTCTGCTTTGGAACCAATACCAAGTATTGATTCCAAGACAGAAGCTAAGAGTTATTTTTAAAAATTGTGGAAAATATTCAAAAATAATTTCAAAAGAGGAAACCAAAGCAAACAGTTCATTTTTGTTATTGTCATACTAACATTAATATACATACTTAAAATTAAATGATAGTGCAAAAATAAATCTATATGTTCAGGGGAAAAAATCCTTTGCCTTAGTCTTAGAATCAATACTATATATTGGTTCCAAGGCAGAAGAGCAGTAAGGGCTGGCGATAGGGGTTAAGTGACTTGGGAAGGTTCACATAGCTAGGAAGTGTCTGAGGTCAGATTTGAACCAAGGACCTCCCATCTATGGGCTTGGCTCTCAATCTGCAGAGCCATCTTGCTGCTCCCTTTCTTCTAACTCTTGTCACCTCCACTGCTTAGATGTTCAAAAAACAACAACAGACACACAACTTAACTAACTGGATGGAACTGGATTCACTGAACTGAATCATTCAAAAATTATAGAGAGGACAGCTAGGTAGCACAATAGATAGAGTGCTGATAGGGTGCCAGGCCTGGAATTGGGATATCCTAAGTTTAAATATGGTTTCAGACACCTCTCTAGATGTAAAGTTAGGCAAGTCACTTAACTTGCCTAGCCCTCGCCATTCTTCTGTCTTCAAACAGACAGAAGGTAAGGGTTAAAAAAAAAAAAAAAGTATAGAGGGAAGATAAAGTCAAATTTCTTAAGTAATGATTCCTACCACTTTCTCAGTCTTTTAGAGGATGGCAGAGATTGAAAGCATCCTTTTAAAAATCTCAAAGAAAGGGAAAAAAAAAAAAGAATAATCTCAGAATAGGGAAATGTCACCAAGAATAATATATGGGCATAATAGTATAGTGGAAAATACACAGAACATATTAAACCCCAGTTCTCCATTTACTAATCATGCAATCTTGAGCTCAAGGCCTCTCACCTATTTCCTCACCTATAAAATGAAGATGTGAACATCTTGTCCAACCTACCTCAGGAATATAAGGAATCAAATTAGAAACTGGATATGAATGTATCTTGTAAAATTATAAAGTACTGTAGAAAGATGTGATTACCTGCAAATAAGGATATAATTTCAGTGCATTATCCCACTAACAAAAAATCCATGTCAGTCTCTGTAACCTAAATAGGATTTTGGACTCAAATTAATAACTTTTCGGGGTAGGGAAGAACTTAAAAGTTGCTTCTCTTCAATATTATGCCTATCAGTTTCATTTCCCCAAGTGATATAATGGAGAGAGCAGTGACCTAGGGAAAAATCTTAATAATTCTAGTATTGGTACTCATTATGGAATTTGGGAAAAATTGTTTTCCCCTTAGGATACCAGTTTCTTTTATAACTTGTAGGATTTGGGTTTTTCCTCTTACATCTTTCCAAGTTTAAGTCCTCATATTCCTTAAATTCTTTGACTTCCTTGTAGCATATTTCCGGTTATATTTTTCTGCCTCTAGTAGTCATTTTCTTACTCCTCTCAAATTTGTCATATACTCACTGTCCTGATGCTAGCACCTCTTCTTGAGAGGTGATCACTGGTGGTATAAACATGGTAGTGATTATAGTAAAGTGAAATGGAGAATATAAGTTCAAGAAGTCCACTTATACTTTTTATAAATATTCTTCCTTTTCCTCTTCTCCTTTCAGTGTAGCTATTATTCTATATTGTAATTGACACTGATTTTCTTTTCATCTCTATCTAAAAGTTCCTCGGTTCCCCAAGTAGTAGGTTGCTAGAGGAAATCATGAAACTCCATTGACTGGTCACACTACAAAATTTATACTAACTTCACTACTGCATGTGAATCATTTTATCTTTTATTGACTATTATATTCAGCTACTACTACCTCCATCACCTTCCCTCATTGGTTCTCCAAAACTGCCACTTCTCTCTTACTCTCAACAGCTAAGCTTGCTCCAAGGACACCTGATGTGAAATCTCCCCTCAATTCCCCTTGTTTAAATTTCTTAATGTTCTTACCTATCCTCTTGCCTCTTCAGATGAGAGGATGAGTTAGCCCTCCTCTATGATAAAGCTAATCCTCTCAGTCTATGGCTTTGATCCCATTTTTTCCTATCTCCCTTAGAAATTTGTTCTATCAATCATTCCTTGTATTTCATGCATCATCAACCTCTCCCACTCTCCTGGCTTCTTCCACTCTAAAAAGGAGCAGATCTTCCTAGCACATTGCTAAAGGAAATCATGGAAACTCTACTGATTGGGCAAACTGCACTACCAACCTTAAAAATAAACAAGATGCAAAACCACAGCTCAACCTTAGTTCTTGTTCTTCATCAACTGTCATGATTTTCATTTAAATTTGCCGTCTTTTTGTATGATTTGGGGTTTTGGTTTTAAAAAATTACTCTATTACAAAAATGAATAATATGGAAATGGGTTTTGAGTGATAATATATGTATAATCCAGTGGAATTGCTTGTCAATTCTGGGATCAGGGAGGGAAGAAGGTAGGGAGACAAAAAGAACCATGTAACTATGGAAAAACAAACATTTTTTTAATAAAAAAAATTTTTAATAAATTTGCCACCTTTATGCAGACAGCATAAATCTAAATATCACTTCCAAGATCTCCCCCACCAGAACTCTATTTCCTCATTTCCAATTGCCTACTGGACATAGACAAGAACTTGAAGGGATTTTAGAGATCATGTAGTCTGATCTTTTTTTCATAACTGAGGAATTGAGGCCCAAAGAGGCTAAGTGAATTGCTCAAAGTAACAAAGGAAGCACATTTTGTAAATAATTTTTAGAAGAATTTAGAATTTTTAGAAGCTAATTTTTAGATCTTCTAAATGTAAGTTCATTACTCTATTCACTGCCTCACCAGTAACTCAAACTCACCATGTCAAATGGCTCATTTTCTAACCAAGGAGGGTGTTAACCTTAGAAGATCTATGTGCCTTCATTTCACTTGCAGTAGACATCAAGATTCATAATCTACTCAAGCACAGTGAGGTGATAAAGAGACTTGAGCCATATTATTTGAGATGTGGTATCATCACAAAGGTGTCAAGGCATAAGATCAAATTATTCCAGTATGTTAAGTGTACATTGTGTCAACCAATGGAAAATGAAGAGTTTCAACCTTGTGAAAAAGTATTTATAGGGAGCCAAGATGGCAGAAAGCAGGCCAGGATGCAGCTGAACTCTCCCAAAATTCCCCTCCAAACAACTTTAAAATAATGTCTCAAATCAAATTTTGATACCTCAAAACCAACCAAAGGTCAGAGGCAGATATTTTTCCAGTGTAAGACAACTTAGGAAGTCTGGAACAGAAGTCTATAACACTGAGATGAGCACAGGTCACTGTAGGGCAAGAACACCAGCAGTGGGCCTTGGAAACAGCCATAATGACAGCCAGCAGCAGCTTTGGGAGCTCTCAGCCCAGAGATGGTAAGAGAGTTGGACAACTGGTCAGAGATTACAGGAGACTCTTTGTTGGTACTAGATATAGTGAGTGCTGACTGGCAATTCCACTGCTTATAAGCAGTTCTGGGTCACTGTTCCAGAGCAAAAAGGAACATTTGTGATCAGTCACAAGGAAGCAGGGGTTCTGGCCACAATTTTAGGGACAAGAGGAATGCTAGTACTTATGGCTGTAGGGAAGCAGGGGCCCTTCCTGGGTAAAGACTAAAGCACAGATTAATGACCACACCTCTCCCAGGCTACCACCACCCTGGAAGCACTAAAAACTTGTAGATCCCCAGAACTAGCTCTAAAAACAGCTGAATGAAAAGCTCTGAAGATTGGCACAGTGCCTCCCTACCCCTAGGTGAGCAGAATCCAATTTTAACAAAGGTCAAAGTCAAAAAAATAGGGCGAGAAAATTAACCAAAAAAAAAAACAATAAGTTTGATACTATAGTCACAGAGAAGATCAAGACATAAACTTAGAAGATAATGCGAAAACATCTATAAGCAAAGTCCCAAAGAAAAACATTCATTGGACCCAACACCAGCAACTTGGAAAAGTTAAAGAAAAAGATAAAAGTGATAGAGGAAAATTTGAGAAAAGAAATGAGAGGGAAGCAAGAAAATTATGAAAAGAGAATTAATAGCTTAGTAAAAGAGGCACAAAAATACCTTAAAAAACAAATTGGCCTTATGATGAAAGAAACACAAAAACCCACTGAAGGAAAAAAAAAACCTCCTTTGAAAACAGAGTAGGTGGGGCAGCTGGGTAGCTCAGTGGAGTGAGAGTCAGGCCTAGAGACAGGAGGTCCTAGGTTCAAACCCGGCCTCAGCCACTTCCCAGCTGTGTGACCCTGGGCAAGTCACTTGACCCCCATTGCCCACCCTTACCACTCTTCCACCTATGAGACAATACACCGAAGTACAAGGGTTTAAAAAAAAAACACAGAGTAGGCCAAATGTAAAAGGAGGTACAAGATTCACTGAGGAAAAAAAAAAAAAACTTAAAAAGCAAAACTGGCCAAATGGTGGGAAAAGAGGTTTAAAAACTCACTGAAGAAAATAATTTCTTAAAAATTAAATTCATGGAAGGAGGAAAAGATGGAGGGAGAGAATTTTGATCATATAACTTAGGAAAACTTCTATGGAGATTTGTTATTACATGTAATCAGAAAATAATTAATTGTAATTTAAAAAAATAATTAAATTGTCTCAGTGGAAGCTAATGACTACATGAGACATCTAGAAACAAACAAAACCAAAAGAATGAAAAAAGAAGAAAATGTGAACTATCATCAGAAAAACTGATCTGGAAAAATAGAAGGGAGATGATTTAAGAATTATTACTACCTGAAAGCCATGATTGAAAAAAAAAATCCTAAACATCATCTTTCAAGAAAATATAAAGGAAAATTGTCCCAATGACTTAGATGTAGAAGGTAAAATAGAAATTGAAAGAATCCACCAATCACCTCCTAAAAGAGACTCCAAAATGAAACCTCCCTGGAATGTTATAGCCAAATTTCAGAGCTTCCAGTTCAAGAAAATATTGCAAAGCAGCCAGAAAGAAACCATTCAAATATTATGAAGTCACAATTGGGATCACAGAAGATTTAGCATCTTCCATGTTAGAGAAGTGGGAGGGCTTGGAATGTGATATTCCTGAAGGCAAAGGAGTTAGGATTACAATCAAGAACAATTTACCCTGCAAAATTAAGTGTAATCTGTCAGAGGACGTAGCGGGTGAGGAAGAGAGGAATGGATACCTAATGAAATAAAAGACTTCCAAGCATTCCTAATGAAAATACAAGAGCTGAATTGAAAATATGACAAAGATAAATATGAAGAGTAATCATAAGACTCAAAGTTAAACTGTTTACATTCCTTTAAAAAAAAAAAAAGAATACATTGTATCCCAACTGAAAGGGCAGTTTTCTTCCCAATATGTCTCACCTCAGTAGAGAAAAATGCCCTCTTCAGAATAAAATACTAATTCTAGTGTGTTCCACTGCATATTAGTAAAACAGTTTCCAAACCTTGGTAAAATACAACAATACCTATAAATGGCTGAACTGTTAAAATCATCAGTGGCATCTATTATCACCATTATCTAATTTTTTGTAAGTAACCCTCAAATACAATTCTCAAAATGGAGACTTAGAAAAGTCTTAGAGGGATTAAGAGTGAGCATGCAAGAGTAAACAAAAAATAGATGCATTTTCTACATTGATTATTTTGAGGAATGTAACTTAGTAGGACAGACAAGTGGTACATTTCAGTATCAATATGTTTTATCTAAGTAGAATGTAATGTGAATTATTGAGAAGTAGTAGTCTGGTATAACAGAAAGAGTACTGATTAGCAGTAACAAAAACTATTTTTTAACTCCAGCTCTATTCCTGGGCCTGGAGTCAGGAAGTTCAAATCTGGCCTTAGACATCGACTAGCTATGTGACCCTGGGCAAGTTACTTAATCTTTGCCTCAGTTTCCTCAACTATAAAATGGAGATAACCACCTCTACTTTGAAGAGTTGTTTTGGGGATTAAATGATATATTTTAGTGCACTCAACATGGTGCCTGGCATACACAGTAGATCCTACACAATACACACATATATACAGGATAAAAAAAAATAAAAATAATAGTTAAGATTTACTTAGCATTTCCTATATGCCAGACACTGGGCTAATCACTTTACAAATGTTTCATTTGATCCTTAAACAACCCTAGGAGAAAGATGCTATTATCCTTATTTTAGAAATAAGGAAACTGAGTCAAATAGAAGTTAATTGACATGCCAAGGGTCACACAGGTAATAAATATGCTATCTAAAAGCTTATTCCCTTCCCCCCCCCACTAGCTGTATAACTTTAAGTAAATAATCTACCTTTTCTAAGCCTCAGCCTTTTGCAAGATGAGGATAACAATACCTACATTACCTACTCCACAGAGTGGTTCAAAGAATCAAATGGAATTCATATAAAGTACAAAAAGTTCTCTATTAATATAAACTTTTACTACTATTACTTCTCAAGATAGTAAAGTCCTAATAAAATATTGTATAAAACAGTGGTTCCCAAACTTTTTTGGCCTACCGCCCCCTTTCCAGAAAAAATATTACTTAGCCCCCTGGAAATTAATTTAAAAAAAAATTTTAATAGCAATTAATAGGAAAGATAAATGCACCTGTGGCCATCACAGCTGCTCTGGATCACTGCAGCACCCACCAGGGGGCAGTAGCGCCCACTTTGGGAATCACTAGATAAAATATCCAATGATTTAAAGACTTGAAACCATCTAAAATGTTATCTTTTATGGGATTATAGTAGTTGAAATATCACTTGAAGCCCAAAAGACACCATGTCATAATGGATAGAGAACTCATCAGTGACAGATATTGGCTGTGTGACTCTAGGCAAGTTGTTTAACTTCTCAGTAATTCATACATTTCTCTAAGAACATAAATTTAACAGTACCAGATCTCGAAACGTACTACAAAGCAGCAATCATCAAAATAATCTGGTACTGGCTAAGAAACAGAATGATAGAGCAATGGAGTAGGTTAGACACATAATATTCAGTGGTAAATGACCTTAGCAACCTAGTGTTTGATAAACCCAAAGATCCCAGCTTTTGGAATAAGAACTCACTTTTTAACAAAAACTGCTGGGAATATTGGCAAACAGTATGGCAGAAGGTAGGTATAAACAACTATCTCACACCTTATACCAAGATATGGTCAAAATGGATATAGGATTTAGATATAAAGAGTGATAACATAACTAAATTAGGGGAACAGAGAATAGTTTACCTGGCAAGAGAAGAATTTATGACCAAAACAGAGTATTATAAGATGTAAAGTGAATATTTTTGAATATATTAAAAGGCCTTTGTACAAATAAAACTAATGTAACCAAGATTAGAAGGGGAAACAACTGGGAAAAAATTTTATAACAAATGTCACAGATAAAGGTCTAATTTCACAAGTTTATAGAGAACTAAGGCAAAATTATAAGATTACAAGTCGTTTCCCATTTGACAAATGGTCAAAGGATATGAAGCAAGCAATTTTCAGATGAAGAAATCAAGGCCATCAATAATAATATAAAAATGTTTTAAATCATTCTTGACTAGAGAAATGCAAATTAAAACAACTCTGAGGTACCACTTCACTCCCATCAAATTGGCCAATATGGCAGTAAAAGAAAGTGATAAATATTGGAGGGAATGTGGCAAAATTGTGATACTAATGCATTGCTGGTGGAGTTGTGAACTGATCCAACTATTCTGGAGGGCAATTTGGAACTATATCCAAAGGACTATAAATCTGTTTATACCCTTTGATCCAGTAATACCACTACTGGGTCTGTATCCCAAAGAGATAATAAAAAAGAGGAAAGGACTTACTTGCACAAAAATATTTATAGCAGCTGAATGGGGAATGGCTGAACAAAATTGCAGTACATGTTGGTAATGGAATACTATTGTGCTATAAGAAATGATAAGCAAAATGATTTCAGAAAAAGCTGGAAAGATTTGTAGGAACTGATGCAGAGCGAAATAAGCAGAATTGGGAGAGCATTGTACACAATTACAGCAATGTAGGATGATGATTATCTGTGGAAACTTGGCTACTCTCAGCAATGCAATGACCTGGGACAATCCTAAAGGACTTGTGCTACGGAAGGCTATCCATTTCCAAAGAAAGAACTGTTGGAGTCATCTTTCACAAATGTATTTATGGTTTTATTTTGGGATTTTGGTTTTGTATTACTTTGTTCTTACAACAATGACCAATATGGAAATGTGTTTTGCATGAAAATAAAAATAAATTTTTTTAAAAGGAACATAAATTTAAGAGGTGCCAATCTGTACTGATGAAAGAAGGTCCTCACTGGGGACTGCTGTTCACATTGATATTATAGTTTATAGTTTGTTTGGTTTTTTTAAGGGAAGTTACCAATTAAAGTACACTGGCATGCACTGTTTTCTCTTCCAACTTAGCAGTAGTTTATTGATGACTGATTCTATAACCTATTATTACTCCATTCACTTAAAAAAAAATCAATGTTAGGAAGAGGCTCTGCTTCCACTTTGTTTCCTCCTGATCTGTTTTATTCTCATATATAAAGTTGGAAAAAGAAGATATAGGTGGAAATTACATTATAGCTGCATCCATAAAAGTCCTGATGTTTAGTTAAAAATTTTTCCTGGAGATGGTTCAACTAATTACCCAACTGAAATGACCACCTTCTGTACAAAAATAGTTCATTCTCCAGAATTCAGTTTCTGTTAATGGTTACCACCAGTAACTTACACTTGAAACCTGAAACATAGGCTTGTCCCACTCAATCATTCCCATATATCCAATTAATTTTTGAATCCTATTGATTCTACCTTCAATGTTTCAGTCATACTTTCCTTTCTGACTCCTGATGCTGTCACCCTAATATTAGGTTTTTTTAACCTCAAATATTAAGATGGACTTAGAGATAGGAAGACCAGTTAGGTTTTCCCATCCTCTAATCCATCCTACACATCACTGCCAGAGTAATTCTGAATGCATGGCTCTTATTATACCACCTTTTGGCTAAAAAGCTGTCAGTGCCTCTCCAATAAAGTTCACACTCTTCAATCACAATGCAGCCTCAGCCTACTTCTCATTACCTCATTGCCAATACCTCTCTATGTACACTTCATGCCATATCAAAACTGGATTATTGTGCTTGCTTCAGCAGCACACATACAAAAATTGGAATAATACAGGGAAAATTAGCATAGCCCCTGTACAAGGCAGACACAGATTTGTGAAGCAATACACACACACACACACACACACACACACACACACACACACACACACACAAATTGGACTATTCGCCAAACATATTCCACATTTTGCCCCATTCTGCCTCTAGACCTTTGTTTATGCTGTTCCTTTCTTCTGGAGCCTCTTTTTTCATCTCTAAAACAATCCCACCTACTGGCAATATAACATATTAGTGCATTAGTCTTAGAATTCAAACTCTTGGGTTGGAGTCCAAGCTCTGATTCTTTTTAGCTCTATGACTATGGACAAGTCATTTCATTTCTCAGTATCTCATCATCTGTAATACTTTAGGTGTCAAAGTACTAAAACTACTTGTTACAGAGAAGAAAGCAACATATAAACCTTAAAATACAAGTTATTCATAGGTATAGATTTGATGAACTGACACCACACACACACACACACACACACACACACACACACACACACACACACACACACACTTTGTACTTCTGACATTCCTATTTTGCCTTTTGTCAAGAATGGCACTTAAAGTATGCGTTTTTATTGTCCTATCACCCCTAACTACAGATTATAAATTATTTGAAAATAAATTTGTGTCTTATTAATCTTCCAACCCCACTTACACTGTATCTAGACATCAACTTATCTACATACCTTATAGTCAATCAAGGAAGGACAAAAAGAGTTGATTACCTATCTCATACTCCCCAAAGTGATTATTTTCTTCTCAAGCCTACAAAAATCCCTCACTTTTAGTGAAGGACCTAGAATCCCTACTTTACTGAGAAAAAAAGAGGCCATTTATCCCGAGCTCCCTCTTCTCCATCTTATTCTCATCCCTCATTCTCTCCTCAATTGCTGTGGTTTATAATGAAAACATGGCCCTTTTCTTGATGAAGACCAGTCCAGTTATTAGATACCTAGACCCCAATTCCTTCCAATTTTCTTTAGGAAATTACCCCTTCAATCACCACTTCTCATCTCCAACCTCTCCTTATCTACTAGCTTCTCTTTGTTGCCTACAAACATACACGGGTCTTCCTATCTTTAAAAAAAAAAATAGCCTTCATTTGACCATGATATCCCTCATGCTATTTATCTTTATTCCTCCCTTTTACAACAGAACTTCTAGAAAAACTCTTCTGTAATCTTTGCCTCTATTTTGTCCAACTCTCACTCATTTCTCAACTCATTAAAACCTGGCTTATGATCCTATCAACTCAACTGAAATTGTTCTCTCCAAGGTTATCAACAATCCCTTTAATCACTAACCCAGTGGCTTCTTTTCAGTTCTCATCCTTCTTTGACCTCTCTAACATTTGACATTGTTGTCCACTTTCCATCCTTTTGGATACTCTCCTTTAATTTTCCAGACATGGCTCTTCCTGATTCTCCTCCTACTTTCATGACTCTCCTCAAATTGCACTGTATTTGTGTATTGGGGTAAATTTATCACCAGGTAGAATTTAAGTTGGATGAAGATTCCATCTGAAGATGAAAGTCAGACCATTACCTTTTTTAAGGAGCTATAACATACAAATATACAAAATATATAATATACAATACTTTAAAGCTAAAATGCTCTAAAACATTGTCCATTTGATCCTTACAGTAGTGCTGTAATATAGGTTCTATTATGAATATCCTCATTTTACCACTTCAGAATCTGAGGTCAAGGATGATAACGGTTTTTAAGTGTCTGAGGCGGGAGCCTAATACAGGTTTTCTTGGAGTCATCTTAGAACTCTCTCTTCACCAGACATCCTCTGACAGGAAAGACCCAAGAAATGAAATGACAGTATAAGGTAAGTGTCCTGTCTGGCTATCATATTCTAGGCTGGGATTAATAGAATTGTACTCTGAAGGCCACAGAATGATTTTTACACCTAAAACAAAGAAAGGCACAGACCAAGACATGATGATGTTTTACTCAGACATCCTAATTACAAGCTGACTGCTTTCACTCAACAACATTATCAACCAGCATAAGGATGACTGGACAAAAGGTCAGATGTCATATTTCACCTTCTGCAAAATTCTAGTTAACAATCTAAAACTTAAAACTACCAAGAAATCTTTAGTCTTGTGTCTAAAAAAAAAAACTTTTTAAAAAATTTAATCTCCAGGATTTGCAGAATAGGGATAATATAATTGACAAATCAAAGATCAAACCTAATGTCTAAAATCAATTAACAGAAAAAGAAAATCAGTAGTTGATCACATGCGACTTTTCCCCCCACTCATGCTGACTGAAAATGCCCACCTGTAAAAATTCTTTATCTTAGTATGTATTCCTACTTGTTTTGTGTCAAAAGCGATAACATAAACCAAAGCTTTGCATTGGAACATAAGCCAGAAGTAAAAAACTTTGCTATTAACATTTACACCTCTCTAGTCAAATTTTAGAGTTCAATTTTTTTGCTAAATAAGTTACTATTTTAACTTAAAAGTTGGCTTTTAATTTTGGACATGTAGGTATACTATATTGACTAAAAGTTTAGCCCCCCACTTCTAGAAGTCTTAATAAAAACTAAACCTTAACCTTGGGTTTCCCAAGGTCATTTCAGCAATAAAAATACTTAAATTTCTGTATATGCATTCATTACTTAGCTGGAAGAATAATCACAAAAGGCAACAAAAAAGTTAACATGATATTTTACTCCATCATTTCATTTTCCATATTTCATATTAAATATCTGAAATATATTAATTTTAAAAACAATATTAACAAAGTAACTCAAAGAACACAGGCAATGGAGTAAAGAATGTGTCCAGACTGCAAAGTCTAGGTTATTAAAAAATAAAAATTACATTGCTTGCAGTCAATTCCAGTCTTTTCTGTGACTCCACCAGTAGGTGCATTCTGGAAAAGGAGCAAACAGGGAGGGGAAAGCAGAAGGGGAAAAAAATGAATAGCCATTTTTTATTAAGGTCTGTCTTCAGTGGGGGGAAAAAATCATGATGCAAAAGACCTTTAATTTTTTTTTTTAATAAAAATACAAGATTTTGGTTTAGGGGACTTTCCTCATATTGCTTAGTCTTTAAGTAGGTTTTCAGGCTTGGGGTAACCAAAGAGAACAAAGTCAGCCTCATAAAGCTTATAAAGCTGTTGTCTCCAGGCTAAAGGGATTTTGGCAAACCAATCTTCCTCCCAGCTACTAGCAGTCCTGTTCCGATAACTAGGGGGAAAATGAAGCTGTTTGTCCACTTTAAGAAGTTGCAACAGTTGAGCTGCATCTTCATCCAGAGTCTCTAGCTTCCCCACAAAGTCATAGTCAATCTGGCAAGGGTGGCACAGGCGGTACACCTGTCTCCAATGCTCATTGAAGGGAGCCAGCTTTTCTGTCCGTGGGTCAAGTAAGTACTGGATAAAGTCAGGAAATGAGACCTTCAAGCCAGCACTAAAGGCCTCACTGACAGAGGTGGGGAGGCTAGTATGGTTAGAATACAATTTCAGCATGGGAACTGCAAATCGCCTATAGAACTCATCATTCTCCAGCTCAAACTTGCTCCGAAAGGCTGAGATGAGACGCACAAAGGGGTCACGAACAAACAAGAATTTGGTATACTTCTTCAGCTTAATCTTCATGAGGTGACGTGAAAATTTCCCATACCGCCTCCAGAATTTATTGAAAGTAAGATGAGTACTGCTGTTGTGGACATGTTCCCGGGGAATGTCTAAAGGATCTTTATATGGGATTCCCTGATCCAGGAGGCTCTCACTTAGAACAATCATTACTCGTTTCCAATTGGTGCAGGCCACCTTTGGCACATAGCAATAAATGACTCCATGGCGGTCATCCACAATTAGGTGATTCAATTCATAATTGGGAATGTCATCAAAAGAACGATTCTTAGTAGGAAAGACCAAGCTGGAGTTGGCACAAAATTCCCGCAACATATTTCTCCTCTCTGCCTGAAGCTTTTCCTGATCTGGGTTCTGCTTAGCATCATGAGTAGACCAATCATAACCTCTTACATTCTCTTCCATATTGCCCAGAATAGGTTTACTGGAGCCAGGAAGAGGAGGTTGTTCAGTCTTTTTCCTTAAAGGGTCATTCTGTCTCCCACTAGAACTAAGCAGTTTATCTAGAAATTCATCTACATCTGATACAAATTCTCTCTCTTCATCCTTTCCAGTGGTAGGGAGGGCCCCTGGAGGATGAGGTCTGGAAAATGATGTGTGTAAGTAGAAATGAGCTGTACCCACATTGTCCCAGTAAACAATGATCAAAAGGATCATAAAGACAGATCCCAGGACAATCCAAAGTCTCAAGAGTCTCATCTTGGTCATTCTGTCTGTGATGGTAAGGGGAAGCTCCCCTCTTTCACTCAGGTTCACTTTCGCTTTACACAGGGATCAGACATTGTGCTGTAGTGAGGAGCCTAGAAGGTAATAAGAAAATAAGGTTAAAAATTAAGTTCTCCCCTATATTCTCTGAACCAAAAATAGGAATCTTAAAAAATAGTATCTTATTTTTTAAAATAACATATCCTCACTTTCTACATCAATAACAAGTTAGTAAGGTTTGTAATGATACTCAGGTTGAAGCTGATAACAGAATGGCTTTTAATTCCACAAGTTGTGCCTAACATTTAGGAATAAGGATGTAAATAAGCCTATTTTGAAATTCTTTCATCATGACACTAAAGAAAAAAAGAGAAATTCCTGAAGAGCTGATATAATTACAAAAGGCATCATCTCATGAATTCAGATTTTTGATATACACAAAAAATATTGGAGGAAAGGCACAAAGACAACTCTGAAGAGTGATATAAACCTATAGAAGTAGCATCAGAAAGGCTAAAGCCCCAAATAAGCTGAAACTAGCAAAAAAAAAAAAAAAATCAAGAACAAAATGGAACTTTTTAAAAAAGCTACATTTAGAGGTTTAAAATAAGAGCAAAGATGGGACAGGGCACAATACTAGGAGAAGGAGTTATGATAATAAATGGGAGACAGAAAGTAGAACTCTTCAAGTCCAGGTTCACTTTGTCTTCAATCAAAGAGAATAAGCTTCTAACCTGGGGGAAAAACATATCTGAGAAAGAACTGAAACCCAAAATGAGTAAGGAGATAGTATGAGAATACTTAGCTGTTTTAAGTAAATTTAAATTCATAGGATAAATGTTGAACTTTCTCATCCTAGAGGGATGAAAGAACTCCTGACAATAGGTAGATGATCCTAATTCAAGGAATTATTAGAGGTGGGGAAAAAAAGAAGAGCCCCCAAATTAGAGATATTCAAATGTAATTTTCTTTTTTTTTTAATCCTTACTTTCTATCTTATTAACAACTCTAAGAGAGAATGGCAAGGGCTAGGCAAATGGGTTAAGTGACTTGTCCAGGGTCAGCTAGGAAGCATCTGGAGCCAAATTGAAACTCTGGTCCTCCTAACTCCAGGTTTAGCATTCTCTCCACTAAGCCATCTCGCTGCCCTAAATGTTACTTTTTTTTTTAAGTGGATCTTCAAAAATCCATATACTCCATAATCCAAATAATCCAATAAGCATGATGTTAATATTGGACAAAATTTAGAATAGATTATTAAATAGATTTTGAGTTCTTAGAAAAGGAGGCAGGGATATCCAAGAGTGAATCACATTAATTAAACCCTATTTCCTTATGGGGTTACTAGATTAGTAGGCTGAGAATGTTGAAAGGCTCTTATCTCTTTATTTCAACAATGTTTGACAAAGTCTTTCATAATAGCCTCACAAATAAGATGGAAAAATATAGTCTGTGATAGTAAAATTATGTGGATGAACAATTATAACTATAGAAAGTTGAGAATTTGATAAAAATCTAGAAGGAATTCTCTAGTAGCATAACAAAATTCTGACTTTGGCTTTTCTTAGCCAACATTTTAATCAATAACTTGGATAAATACTTAGAATGAAAGCAAATTAAATGTTCAAATTATATAAAACTGGGGGGAGCACTAGCAAATCTTTTATTTAATATATATAGCCACCTTTCCCATATGTGGATTATTAAGACTCGGGATCCAGAGATT
The DNA here is from genome assembly GCF_016433145.1 of Gracilinanus agilis. NCBI lineage: Eukaryota > Metazoa > Chordata > Mammalia > Didelphimorphia > Didelphidae > Gracilinanus > Gracilinanus agilis. Next base: position 210,103,235 of record NC_058130.1, read on the forward strand.
TTTGAATGCTATAACAAAAGATCAAAATAGTGCATGACAATATTTGAAAAGAATCTGATTTTTATCAGTGACAGACTCGTGCCAAGTAAACTGCTATGGAGGCAGATTCCAGATCTCCACTGTCTTTTTCTGATAACCCCTACCATAGGAGTTGCCTACATAAAAGTTAAGTGAACTGCTTATACTGGTGACTCCATAAATAAAGAATAAGGTTAAAGTAATAGCAGTAGCATAAAGTCTTATATTTAGGTTAGAAAAATGAATTACAGAAGTATAGGATAGGAGAATTCTGGCTGGGTATCAGTTTGAAAAATCCAATTCAAACAAATCCAACAAGCATTTATGTATCTAATCTGTGCTAGACATCATGCATACAAAGACAAAAAAATTACTGCTCTCAAGTTGCTTAACAGGTGGGGATCAAATGTCACTGGAATAGATACACAAATTAATGTATATGATACAAATGTAAAATAATTTCAGGAGGGGAAACACTACCAACTGGAGGAATCAAAGACTTACTACTTACTGCCCAAACTAATCCTTGAAGAGAGAGGTATGGGGTCTAAGAGGCAGAACTGAGGAAGAAATGCATTCCAGCTCAGCCTATGCAAAGGCAGGAAACAGGAGATGGAAAAAGGAAGACTTAGATATTTTGACAACAAACAGCCACGGTGGTCTTTTGCTACATTCATACCACAGCCAAAGGCCACTTTTGATTCTGAGAACCACACTTTAATGAACAAGCTCAAGTCCAGAAGAATGATAATCAGGCACATCCCACTATTCAGCAGAGAAGTGGTTATTGTTTAGCCATGTCTGATTCTTCGTGACTCCATTTAGGATTTCTTAGCAAAGATATTAGAGTGGTTTGCCATTTCCATTTTAAGCTCAGTTTTCAGGGTTAAGTGACTTGCCCAGGATTACAAAGCTAGTAGGTGTCTGAGGTCAGAATTGAACTCAGAAAATGAATCTTCCTGACTCCATGCCTGCCATTCTATCCACTGTGCCACCTAGATACCCATGAAGACTACAACTGAAGAATGAGGCATATGTTGGTCAGAAACAGTCAGTTTTGCTTTCTTTGTAAAATGGCACATGCCTATAATCGCTGCTTCTAGGGAGGATGAAGCCAACAGATGGCATAAACTCAGAAATTCTAAACTACATGAAGGTAGAGAGGTCAATCAGGTAAATGCACTAAAGCACTCTACCATATTGATGAGTCCCTGATCTACACTGCCACCAGGCTACCATGGGGAGGGGCAGACAGCCTGAGACATTTTTTAAATTGACTTGGCCAATAAGAGGATTTATTTTGCTGGAATATACATATTTGCAACAGGTGTTTTAATTTTCTTTCATACTTAACTGGGAAAGAGAGGGGCAAATTTTTGCTTATTAATTTTTTTTATTTTTTAGAAACAAGAACTTGCAAGTATGACTGCTAAACCACTAGTATTGATCTTTAAATGATCATGGAGGGAAATGGTGTCAGGAAGGCTGTGGGAAACAGAAAAACCAATTATGATTCTGAAAAACTGATAAGAAAACATGCCTCCCTCCTCTTGTTTGAATTCTGAAAGTGAAATGCTGCATACATTATCATACACCATAACTGTATAATTACTTTTGCTTAACTAGTTTTTCTTTTTTATAAGAAAGGGCAGTATCATTAAATGACTACAATGTAAAAACAAAAAGTATAACCATAAACTTCTCCCCCCTACCAAGATGGAGAAAGGAAGAAATAGTGAAGTATTCTAAAATAGTAATCATTGTCTTCATTTCCAAAAATGGGGACTAGAATAGAGTATGTACACTCTAGGTAAGTTTTTTTTTTTTTTATTCCTGGCAAATTCTATTACTAAAAGGAATAGCAAACAGAGAAAAAAAGGATGATCAATGAGAACCAGTACAGCTTCATCATGAAAAAGTAATATGAGACTTCTCTTATTTTATTTTTTGATAGGGTTTTTACTAAGGTACATTGCAAAGTTTACCTAGGTTTTAGCAAAACATTTGACAAAGTCTCCCATTCTATTCTTGTGGAAAGCAAGAACTAGACAGTAATACAATTGGAGGGATTTGGAAATGATTGAATGACTTAACTAGTTCCTTCCTCTCCAGCATCTGAACCCTTATGGCAAAGAAAAACAATTATGCAAAAAGAATCTACTCAGTTATTGTATCTCACAATAAATAGAAACATTTTTTCTTCACATTCTCCTGCTCCTCTACCAAGAAAAGGAAGATGGGTTTCATTAACTATTCACCAAAATATTCATTAATGGTTCATGTCTACTTGGAAGGAGTATTTAGTAGTGTTCTAGAAATCAATGGTTGGCCCGGGGCGGTTTACATTTTTTATAAAGACTTGGACATAGGTATAGATGATATGGTTATTAAACTGACAGATAACGAAAAGGAAGTATAACAAACATAAGATGAAAGAGTAATGATTCAAAATAATCCTGAAAATTAGAATGTTAGGCCAAATCATGTAAGATTTAATTTTATGGAGATAAATGCAAAAGTTATATATTTGGATTTTTTTTAAAAAGGCAAGTACAAGACGAGGCAGTATGGCAAGAAAGCAGTTTGTTTTGGGGGGTAGGACTGGTAGTTTTAGCAGACAGAAAGCTTCATTTAAGTCAAGAGTATGATACGGCAGCCAAGAAAGTTAATGTAATCTTTGACTACATAAGAAAAGAAATAGCTTCCAGGAATAAGGCGGTCTTATTATACTCTACCCCAATCAGACCATGTCTGGAATAAAATGTTGTGTAGAGCATCACATTTTAGGAAGAATATTAAGAAGCTGAAGATTATACAGATGAGGGCAACTAGGATTGGTTGAGGCCTTGAGCCCATAAGGATAAGCTGAAAAAATTGAAAATGTTGGGCCTAGGAAAGAAGAGAATTAAGGATGCATGACAGTCATAGTCAAGTATTTAAAAGGCTGTCCTATGAAAAAAAAAAGACTAGATTTGTTCTGCTTTGCATCAGATAGTACAACTAACAATGGGTAGACTTTGCAAAGAGTTAAATTTAAGCATCTCAAAAGAAAATTTTCCTAACAAAAAAAGTCACCCAAAAAAGAATAGGCAGCCTTGAGAGGCAAGGAGTTTCCCTTTACTGGAGGTCTCTAAGCAAAGATTGGGTAGTCATTGAAAGGAAATGCCAAAAAAAAAAAAAAAAAAAAAAAGACAGTCCTTGCTCTCAAAGAGTTCACATTCTAATTAGGAAGACGACACCTAACACATAAAGTCGAACTCATCTTCATAGCAGACAGAAACGCCAGAGTCCAACAGACAAAACAGATAAAAAGATAGTAAGCTGGGCATCAAACCCAAGTTTCTTGACCCTAAATATGGTCATATTTCCAATTCATAATTCCTTTATGCATATATTATGCTTTATTACAAGAAGTAAAACAATCCAACAGCTTAAGTTTTTTGTTATATCAGTCAGTAAAAAAGCATTTAATTAGCACCTAAAGTGTCAAAGGGCAGGTAGATGGTGCACTGTATAGAGTGCTGGTCTGGGAGTCAGGAAGACACTTCTTGAGTTCATATCTGGTCTCTGAAACTTACTAGTTGTATGACCGTGGGCAGGTCACTTAACCATGTTTGCCTCAGTTTTCTCATCTGTCAAATGAAGTGGAGAAGGAAATAACAAACCACTCCAGCACCTTTGCAAAAAAAAAAAAAAACAAAACAAGCTAACCCTAATATCCTGGGCAAGTCACTTAACCCCAATTTCCTACCCCTTACCACTCTTCTGCCTTGAAACCGATACTTGGGATCAATTCTAAGAGGTAAGGTAAAGATTTTGGGGTTTTTTTTAACAAGAATAGATTCAAGGGATCTTTGCCATCAGCTGTAGCTTAAGATAAAGATTTATAAAAAAGAAAAATGGCTAAACAACAGTGATGACAATAACAACTAACCATGTGCCAAGCACTCTACTAAACAATGAGGATACAAAGAAAGGCAAAGGACAGTTCCTACTCTCAAAGAGCTCACAGTCTAATGAGGAAAACAATACCCAAACAAATATTACAAATAAGAGATGAGTGTTTATTTCTGGCAAGGGGACAGTCAGTGAAAATGCATGAAAAAGGTACTGTATGCAAAGCAACAGAAAAGAGGTCAAAGTCATTGGAGTGCTGGGTGCATAAAGGAGAGTAAGATGTAAAAATAATGGAAAGTTATGAAGGACTTTAAAAGTCAGGGAATTTATATTTGATCCTGGAGGTGACAGCGAGCACTGGAGTTTATTGAATTGAGGAATAACACAATCAGACCTATACTTTATGAAAATCACTCTTTGAGGGCTCAGTAGAGGATAGACTGGAGAGACTTGAAACAGGAAACTACTGCAACAATCTAGGAGTGAGGCAAGGACAGCCTGCACCAGGGTAGGGGCAGCATTAGGAGATATTTACAAGAGAAGTGTAAACAATAAAATCTACCAGCCTTGGCAATGGATTAGATATTGCGCACCCCTCCCCTGCCGAGAGTAAAGATTTGAGAATGATACATAAATTTCAAGCCTTGATAACTAGGAGGACAGTAACAGGAAATTTACAGAAAGCGGGGGGGGGGGGGGGGGGACGGCAAGTTTGGTGGGGAAGATAAATTCAGTTAATGGACAGAGTGGGTTATATGAAGTTCATTTTGTTCAAAAGGTAGTTGGAGATGAGACACTGGTGGTCAGCAAAGTGGTTAAGGATAAGAAGATATAAGCATCTTCAGCAGAGAGATGATTTGAATCCCTTTGTTTAACGGGAATGGGGGAGAGACAGGAAATACTTGGTGTGACAGTTAAAAAACACAACTTAGCCAGGGGAACAAATTAGCCTTCTGTGGGTCCTTTAGGGTTATATTGAGACAATAGGAAGTAACATTAAAGGATTTTAATAATGAATGAGGTGAGGCAGGTGGGTAATGGGGCAAACTATACTTAACAGCTACAGGAGGGAAGAAACAAGGGTTTAGGTGGTTCAGGAAAATCAGGGCAGGGAAGATAAAACTAATACTACACTATTCTAGGCTAAATGCAAGCTTGACAGGGTTATGGGGATCTCACTGCTTTCTCCAACGACGTTCTCAACTGTTCTAGAGTCCAGGATGTTGGTATGGTCTACAAACTCCACTCCAATAGGCTGTCACAGGCCTGGAGGTCCACCCTCCAAAGCTACAGATCCAGACCTATTTGTGGTTCCTCAAAAATGAGATCAGGGCACAAGCTCCTCCACCAGTGGCAAAACTCCCAACTTTCCCAGAGTTCAAAAGCCCTGTGCCCCTTTCAGCCACATTCCAAAAACCCTTAGAATGTTCAGCTCAGGCAGCTGGGTAGCTCAGTGGAGTGAGAGTCAGGCCTAGAGACAGGAGGTCCTAGGTTCAAACCCGGCCTCAGACACTTCCCAGCTGTGTGACCCTGGGCAAGTCACTTGACCCCCATTGCCCACCCTTACCACTCTTCCACCTATGAGACAATACACCGAAATTAAGGGTTTAAAAAAAAAAAAAAAGAATGTTCAGCTCAATCTTGCATTTTCCAATATGCTTTTCTAAAATTTTCACTTATCTACCTTGACTTATTCCTTATTACACTTGGAGCTAATAAGATCAACAAGTGAAATAGAATTGAATAGAGATGCCAAATTCATCACCAAATGCCCTACAATCAAATTAAAATGTAATTGGAAAATATTTGACAAAATAAATTAAAATGTTAATTTGTGATTTTCTAAGTTAGTAGGCAGCATCTAGCAATAGAATTTCTATTTTGAGTTGGACACCACAAGAATAGAAAAAGAGAAGAGGGACCAAGACAAATCCCTACGTAATAACCCCAGTGTTATGACCTGGATGAAGATCCAACAAAGGAAAGTGATAAGGAGCCTCTGGATAGCTAGGAGGAGAATCAGGAGAGTAGTGTCCTAAAAAACTAAAGAGAATAGATTATCAAAGAAAGGAGTGATCAACAATGTCAAGGGCTGCTGAGAGGCCAAAAAAAGATGAAGAATGAGAAAAGGCCATTAGATTTGTTAATTAAGAGGTTATTTGGTAACTTTTCAAGAAAGCAGTTTTCATTGAATAATGAGGTCCAAAATGACTAGACAAGAAGAAAGTAAAGTAAATGCACTTACTGTAGATGGTCTAAAGGGGTTTAGCCACAAAATGGGAGAAATATGGGACAAATCTGACTATCCAAGATAGTCAGATCAAGTGAGGTTTTTTTTTTTAAATGGGAGAGACATGCGCATGAATGTAAGTAATGGGGGGAGGGGAGGGAAGCCAGAAGACAGGAAGAGACTAAAGAAAAGTGAAAGAATGGGACTACAGAAGGGGGAAACTGTTGGCGACAGTAATCTATGCATATATAGAGGTTTGCCTCTTGAAGGGCCACATCTTCACATGAGTCAGGAGGAAAGGAGAAGATGATGGTTGAAGGCATTTGAGTGGTATGAGATGAGGAGGGGATAAGGGGGGGATTTAATCATACAAGAAATGTTACACTTGTAGTATGCCTTTGCTGGAAAATCAATGTCATGGGGCAGCTAAGTGGCTTAGTGGATAGAGCATCAGACCTTGAGACAGGATACCCTAGATTCAAATCTGGCCTCAAAACACTTCCTAGGTAGGTGACCCTATGCAAGTCACTTAACCCTAATTGCCTATCCCTTACCACTCTACAGATAAGAGTTAAAGGTTTTAAGAAAGAAAGAAAATCAATGTCATGCCTCTAATTATGTATATACTCTATGATTCTGTCCTGGACCTTCTTTTCTTTTCTCTCAATACTATAGTCCTACTTGGTAACATTATCAGTTTCTATGAAGATTATTCAAATCTATCTATTCAGTCCTGGTATGTCTCTTGTATTCTTTGTATCACCAACTGCCTACTCTCCTGGATATTCCACAGGCATCTCAAATTCAGTATGTCCAAAACAGAATTCATCCTTTTTTCCAAAATAATTTGCCCATCCTCCAAATTTCCCTATGTCTGTTGAGAACACTACCATCCTTCTAGTTAACCAAATTCACAACTCATTCTCATCTCCTTACCTTTACTATACATATCTCACATTTCTATCACCACAATCTCCTCTCCACCTATCATCTCTCCAATCACACAATCACTCTAGTTCAGGCCCTCATCATTTCTCATATGTACTAGTGCAATAGCCTTCCAATCAGCCTCTTAGTCTTGTCATCCCTCACTCCAATGTACCTGACCACGTCATTTCCTAAAAGAATACAAAATTCAGAGTCAGAAGATAAGGGTGAAATCCTACCATCAAAGCCCAATTACCTGTTCAACCTTTGACAAGTCGCTTAACTTCTCTGGGCCTCAGTTTTCTCATATGTAAATAAAAACATTTGGACTAGATGATCTCCAAGAACCCTCCCAACTCTAGATTTATGATCCTATGATCAATAACCTCTTTTAGTTCCACATTACCACATATGAACTACACTTTTAGCATTTAAAATTCTCTACTACTTGGATCCATCCTATATTTCCAGCCTTATTAAATCTTATTCTCTTCCATATATTCTATGGTCTAGCCATGCTCACCCTCTTGCTGGTTCCCTCTCAAGATATTCTATTCTATCTGCTTTTTCACTTGATGTTTCTCCTTCCTTGAATGAGCCAAGAATTTCTTGAATCCTCTTCCTCTCTAGTTCCCTTCTTTTCCTTTCTAGAATACCTGGTTTCCTTCTTTCAAGATCAGCTTAAGAGCCCCCTTCTTGCATGAGGATTTTCCTGGTCTCCTTAGCTACTGAAGCCCTTACCACTCCCCTTGTATTTATTTTGTGTGTGTTATAATCCAGAAGTAGCTGAAAGTGGAGTAGATATAGTACTAGAACTAGAATCAGAAAGATCTGAATTCAAAGCCAATTTCAGTCAGGTAGCAGCTGTGTGACTCTGGGCAAGTCATTTAACTTCCAAGTTTCCTCAACTGTAAGGTGAAGATATTATCTATCACCTATCCCACAAGCTATTGTAAGGATCACATGACATATCAGTTAAAAAGTGCTTAGCAAAGTGCCTGGAACAAAGTAGGTGCTATAAAAATACTTATTTCCTTCCCTTCTCCCTTACTTAGATGCATATTGTCTTCCCCCTTTAGAGTCAGAGTCTCTTTGTATCTTTAGCATCTAGTACAGTGCCTGGCTTGTTGACTGAATGACATGAAAAAAAAAATCAGTTTGAACTTTTGCAAAATTTTGTAGAAAAGGATTAAAATTTGATTTTCAGTTTAAACGCAAGAAAAAAAATCGATCTTGTTCTTCTAAATAAATTTTCAAGAAATGTAAAAAAAGCTTCATTGATAGATCCACAATTTTTCTGGTGGCAACAGCTGTCCCTACCAATTGCAGCAATATATTTTAACAGAAATTCATGGCCCCTGTTTTTCCGGCTCTTCCCAGGGATCTTATTCACAGGTGGCAATATTATTTTTCAGGGCTAAGTTTAGTCAATAACAAGGAAGGAAGAAGACAAGTTTACTTGTAAATTCAGCTGAATTTGTGCTTCTTTGTTATATGAAAATCAAGTTCTTTCACTTCCTGGCAGTTTCATATACACTAGATGCCAAGTCTCTGATCTCTGGGTAACAAAGAATACAAAAATTATACAATTACAACTCTATTTTGATGCTTTCCTTACAATAAGTTCAGATACATTCTTATACATTCAGATATATTCAATTTAAATCTAGCTGGAACTTTAGTAATAAATTTTCCCTTCCTGTATTCAACTAAATATCCACTTCTGAAAATGATGTGCCAGAGTTGACTCACTTGACATTCCATTGTTTACTGAAACTAAGAATGCAGTTCAAAGCTATGTGTTTTCTTTTTGTTTAAAAGGATGATGCTTATTATAATTTTTAAAGTTACTTCAAACTTTTATTCCTTTGTATTTGCTTTATTTATAAACTATTTTAAATCTTTCAACCCACCACCCATTATAATGCTGAAAACAGAGTATGCTGGAAAAAAATTTGGACAAGGAATCAAACAACTTGGTTTAGTCCTAGTTCTGCTACTTGTGCCATTGTGTGATCCTGAATAAATCACTTCTCTGGACCTCATTTTTAGGATAAAGTTGAACTACATGCACAAAGTCCTTTGAGTTTTAAAATTCCATACAGCATTAAAACATCTTACCTTTCCTCTTGAAGTATTAGTAATTGTATTAAAAATCTATACTAAATAATCTAAATATAACACCTACAAACCCTGAAGCTAAGTGATAATCAGAATGCTGAAATCAAGAGTCTTTTCTTGGAACCACAGCTCATCTTCATGCCTAGAACAAAGTAAACTACTAACAAATACTATTTTGTCTCATTTTTGCATATGTTGTATGTATACATATATGTATACACAAAGGCTTGGTCCATAATTTACTAAAGAGGCACAAAGAAAAAGGAAAAGACAAGGAATAATAAGATCATTGTGTTTAAATAAAAATTTAATTTTTTTAATTTAGGAGTTTAGGAACTGCTAGATGACTCTGTACATAGAGAGCCAGGCCTGGAGGCATGAGGTATTGGATTCAAATCTTATCTCAGATATTTCCTAGCTGTCTCTGGGTGAGTCACTTAACCCCAATTGTCTAGCCCTTACTGCTCTTCTGCCTTGGAATTGATGCCTAATATATTTCTAAGACAGAAAGTAAGGGTTTAAAATAAAAAATAAACAAATAAAAGGAATTTATTGTAAGTTTTTTATAAACTTCAAGCTTGCAAAAATCTTGCTTATCTAAGACAACCAAACTTAAAACCTGAAGTTCAGTTGTTGAACCGGTTTCACTCCTATTCTTTCCATTTTACCCAAAAAAGAACATCAGAGGAACAAATCTAGCTAACATTTATGGTTCCTGACTTTTCAAAAGCCAGATAATTATGAACATAAAAGAATTTCTTAATTCAATTTTTTAGAAATTAAGTAGAAAGGCAGCATTCTGTGCTCATATTTCAGTAGTTAATTTCCCACATAAATAGCAGTTACAAAAACAAAACTACCGAGTATATAAAACATACCTGTGAAAGGAACTTTTTTTAAAGTAGTCTGATGGTTTTCCTTCCAAAATACTTACATAAAAAAAAATTAGCTTGTGGTAAGTTTGCAACTAGCTCTCTTGGATTGATAACAGATACAGAAGTAAAGGAAGGGTATATGGGATAAAGAATAACAGATAAACAGAATATATAGCTATCAACCCTCAATTTAATTTTTAAAAAATTTTAAGCATCTTAAATTACTGACATTGGAGCCTACATGGCCTAAACTTGCCACAATGTCTTGAACATTTTATCCCATTTTATGAGGTAGGAGATCTACCATGGTATCAATAAGAAAAGGTACAATAAAAAATCCAAGCTGATAGTTGAATTTATGAACCTGAGTTTCAAAAAAGCATAACTGAGACTCTATCAGCCTTAAAAAAAATTTTTTTTCAAATCAGTTGAGGAGTTATTTTTAACCCAAAATCTCTCTGTATTTCATGAAGCTGCCAAGAACAAATATATACATATATGTGAGTGTGAAATAGAGCTTAAACTAACTTTACAAATGAAAAGGAGTCAATGTATATCATCTTTTTTGACATTTTATGATAGGAACTTATAATAAATGAGTATTATATAATTTAGAACTAAGAAAATCTTAAGGGTCATCTTATACAAAATCCCTTTTATAAAAATAAAATATAGATAAAAATTTTTAAGATTAAAAATAAAATGCTGTAGTTAAAAGTTAGGGTTGTTTTTGAATATGGGGTGGGACTGCTTATTAAGACTCATAGGGAGGGGCAGGCAACATTACAGGATTGCAAGCCAAAGGCTGGCTTGGCAGCCCTGTAGAAGCACTCTGTGCTGCCATAGAAGGCCTCATGGTTATCAAATGACTGTTCAAACCAATAGGGGGTGGAGGAGCTGTTAAAGAAATGTGTTTGTCTCTGGTAAGGGAAAGTAAGTATTCCTTTGGTTCACTGAAGAACCTATTAAACATAAATATGAAGACAACTATGTTCATTCAGTCAACCTGGCCTAGAAAAAGATGTCACCAGACTGGTAATTTCTGAAGAACTCTCCAAAGCTTTGTCATTTGCTCTGGTTCTATATTAAATTCTTATTTAAAAACTGATTTTCACAAGACATCAATAGTCTGTAAGGTGATTTCTTTATAAAATTGTTTGAAGTATATTTAATTCATGCAAGATTTATTCTGAAATGGTTTAAAAGATATAAGACAGGAAATGCATAAAGAGGGTAGACTAATCAACATAACACCAGTGACAGGTGGACAGGTTGAATAATAAACAGATACCCAAGAAATCTTCAAGAATCTATATAAAGGCCTTCGTTACACTGAGTAGACCCTCTGTAGAGAACATGGATAAGAATTACAGAGGATAAAGAAGGCAGAATGCATGGAGGAGGGGGGACAATAACCTGGTCAGATGATCAACCCATATTAGTAAGACCACAGATCCATTATGTCACTAAATGCATAGTCTGATAAATTAAAACTAAGTCCTAAATTTTGAGAGGCAAAGTTTTTATCTAATAACAAAGGGTAACGTTTCAAATGAAAGGGATTTCAATGAAATTCTAGGGCAAGGGAATAATTATTGAATTTTCATCAGTCTCTTTCACTCAGGAACACATCAGTATAACTTGGCAGCTTCTAAAACACAAGCCTACAAGCTGAGACTCTTCCAAAGTCAAAAAATATTGCGCAAGAAGATACCCCACAGGTTTTTCCAACTACACTGAGGGTCTGAGATGTATTAAAGTGACTGGTTTATAGATGACACAAAGCTTCTTGGAGGCAGGTAGTGGCACTGTAAAGTGCTTGTCAGCCAAGACTTGAGTTCAGATCCAGTCTTAGACACTTACTAGCTATATGACACTGAGTAAGTCATGTAATCCATTTGCCTCAAGTTTCCTCAACTATAAAATGAGGTTAATACAGTAATACCTCTCAAGGTTGTTGAAGGATCAAATGAAAGATATTCTTTGTTAAAGTGCCTAGTATTGTGCCCAGCACCATTGTAGAGACTACATAAATGTTTATTCTCTTCTACTTCCCCTCTTCTTGTTTGATTTACTAAACTGTTAAAAATGAAGTTGTACTAATCTATAATTCATATTATCAAAATGTTAAAAGGTTTACTAAAAATCTCTAAGATTTGTGGTTTTTCTAATTATTCATTGATTTCAATGTAACTACTCAGATCCTACATGATATTCACCCATACATTTTCAACCAATATCCAGCTACTCTCAGCCTAAAATCATTGTGGTCAAACTGGCCTCCTTGCTCTTAGTTACTCAAGACAATCCATATCCTATCTCCAAATCTTCCCACTGGCTATCCCCCATGCCTAGAATGTACTCCCATCTAGGCCCTACCATTTTGGAATCACTTGTTTCCTCTAAAACTCTACTCAAGTGCCACCTTCTATATGATCCCTCCAGTTGCTAGTGCCCCCCCACACACACACACACAGAGTATCTTCTATTTGCTTTGATTATATATGTGTCTTCCCAGAAAGAATGTAAACTTTGCAAGGAAAGGGTCAATTTTGTTTGGGGTTTTTTTCCCTTTGTGTTCACTAGTATATGGTAGGTGCTTAATAAATGCATGTGAATAGATTCTGTAGTTCCCAGAACTGCTTGCTCTACTAAGATACAGACTTCTGTCTTTTTTTTCTGAGAACAATGAATTTTTCCTGGCCAAGTAACTGGATTAAAGTATACAATCACCAAACCAATTCTTATAAAATAGCACAGCCTTTTTATTAAGATCTTGAAATCTGCATAGCATTTTATTTATTCATGAAACTGGCAACAAAATTGGAGAATATACATTTGTTTGCAAACTTCATAAATATCATGTAGTATGGGCATGTCATTTCTATTCCCATAACTGCAGCCAACAAAAATCTGTAGTTTCTATTACTGCTATTTGCTTTTGGATTCACTATGTCTCATCCGTAACTTACATTATGGCTCTATTAAAATGGAATATCTAAGGCTGACTTTTACTGAGTTATGGTAGAGTTGTAGTTTGAGATTATTTCCTCTTTTTTCCTGATCCAGAACTTCAATTTCCATATAAAGTTACTCAATTAATGTTTAAATTTATCCTGGGAACAATTTATCATTAGATTTCTAGAGAATCATAAGTGGTCTGCCACTAAAGAACTAAACACTTAAATTCTTCCTGAAAGAATCAGCTTAAGTATCACCCCAGCAGCATCCTTTTGTATCATTAAGGTCTAAAATAATGCCTTACATAGTACTTGTTATCATTGGACAGTCTACCTCAAGAAAAAAAACAAAACTATAAATCCTGAAGATTCTCAGTAAAATTGCTAATATTTCATAAGTATGGTTAATATGAATTATGAATCAGTAGAGTTGCATTTTTGATCATTTGATTAGATTGCTCCCCCCCAAAACTAAATAAATGCTGGAAATGAATCCATATACACAATGTTACAAAATCCTATTGTGTTTCCCTTCAAACCTCTCTTGGATTTCCCTTACCGCCATTCCCCTCCGTTTCCACTACAACAACCAAATATTGACCCTACTTATCTTGGGTTTGGATGACTGAAATAGCTTCCCAAATTGCCTACCTCTACCTTTCCCCTTTAATTAATTATCTCAGCATATTGACAACCTGACCTTTCTGAAATGTTATTTTCTCTACTCAACAGTTTGCAATGGCTCCCTATGTCCACCACATCAAATCCACATTCTTTTGCTTGATTTTCAAGGTCCTCTAGAATTTGGCAATAACCTGTCTAATCTAATTTCCCACTTTTCTTTAATCCAGGCTAGTTTCCTCAGTAGCTATAATATAAGCTATGCTGATTTCTCTATGCCTGTGCTTGTTTGTTTTTTTCTGCCTACAATGCCATTCCTTGACTCTCTTCAAATACTATCCATTCTTCAAAGTCCAATTCAAAGCCCTACCTTCTCATTAATGATAGTTATATTAATGTGCTTTTCTAAGCACTGAAGTTATAGCTGGAAGAGACCTCAGAAATCTAGTCCAACATGTTCATTTTCCAAAAGAAAAAGCGGAGCCCAATGAAGACATCTGATTTATCCAAAGTCACACAGCAAAACCAAAAGAACAAAGGTCTATAATATCCACAGAAATTTCTCCCTACTCTGAACTGCTATAGCATTATCTCAATAAACACCTCATAATTTAGTGATTAAAAAATAACCACAAACCTCTTCTTTGCAAAGATGTGGATCCATAGATGTGTAATTTTGTATATTTGGTCAGAGTAGGATGATAGTTTGATTAGTTTTGCTTAACTGTTTTTCCTTTTCTTTTGCTACAAAGGAGGACTCATTAGGTAGACATTGGGGAAGGATATATTCAGAAAAAAAGATGATAGACATTTTTTTTGAAATAATTAATGAAAATTGTTTCTTCAACTAAACTGTAAGTTTCTTGAGGTCTAGAACCTTGACTTCTATACTGTTTATAGCACCTTGCACAGTGTTGGAAACTCAACTATTTTATTGATAGTTCTTACAAATCTTAAAGAAAAATGGAATGATAGCTTCTATGCAAAAAAAAAAAATTCACTTCATCTCAAAAAGATAAAGTAGCAACAGGTTAGTCACACGGTGACTAATAATCAAGTTGCAAAAAAGGACACAAGTCAATAACATAAAGGAAAGTTGATACAGTGTAACCCAACAAGACACAACAAGGATAAAACCAGAAAGCAATCAAAGTCTCAGTCCCATTGAGAAATGGGGTAAACTGATGGATCTGGGTGTGAGAAGCAGCAGGGCCAAGATTAGGGTCACATAACAGTACAATAGGGAGCTTGCCTTTCAGACATTCTAAGAATCTATGGATGGCAACTGCTTTGGATACAGGCAGGAAATAGTGTTAGTTTTAAGGTAAGCCAGAAAGACAACTGTTGACACAAGTTAAAGGAAACTTCATGACCTATCTAGACATCATATGCCTGTGCAAAATACATATGAAATAGCCAGCCCCTTTTTGCTTTCAAAGTGCAAACGAGTAAATAAACCCAAAAGCAATTTGGAAAATGGTTGGACTAAGTAGCATAAAAAATAACTGCATTTAGCACCATTAACTTTAATATTGTTTAGCATGTAAATAGCTATTTTCCCTTCCATTAAGAGCAAGTAAAGCATTGAGATTTCTCAAGAAAGGAAGGATTAATCAGCAGTCCCAAGTAGCTCAGGATAGAACAGCAAGTTTGTTACTCTTACCAAGCAATCTTCTTGCTTCCCCAACATTTTATTCTTAAAAGCAATAAAGAAATTTTTTTAGATGTCCAATTTTGTCAAATCAACTTACTAATAAAGTGGGATCGAGAAGCCTTTTCAAAACAATAGTTTCCAAATACTAATTTTCAAAGGCACATATCTAACTAATAGCTGAATAGCACATTAATTTGCATGTAAATTACAAAGGTCTCCACAAATGTTATGGTAATAATATTTGCAAAATATATTCAGGCAATTTTCAAAATATCAGTATTCCTACCTTAATAATAAATAATAGCTTATTATTAATAATAAGCTATTTTATATAGTAATAATAGTATAATAATATAGTATAATAGTATAATAAAATAGTATAATAAGCTATTAATAATAGCTAAATAATAGCTTATTATTAATATCTCTGTTCTCTCTTCCTCCATATCCAGATGTTAGCATTGATCCATCCCAAAATCATGTGCAGAGATGGTACAGAATGGGAAAGCACAGAATCAGAGTTGGAAGGAATCCCCTCCTCAAAGTCATCTAGTTCAATCCACACAACATTGTGTGACTATTATAGAGTATTTGTTATGGGTATATATGCATAACCTCACTTATAACATACATACCCTTTGTGTAGAAAACTTCCAGAAATAGGAGCCTACAAACCCCTGAGTCAATCCATTTTACTCACGGTTTCAGGTTTTTTCTTACATTGAGACCAAATCTGCCTTTCTACAACTTATGAACTCGCTGCTTCTAGGTTTGCCCCTTGTTGACAAACAGAACAAATCCCATCACTTTTCTACATAACTGCCCTTCAGATTCTTAAAAGAGAAGAATTCAGGGTACATATGATAGTTGTATGATACATACCCTGAACTCCCTATTCTCTCATCAAACCAAAGGAAAAGTTAAAGGAGTTAATGATGTCTACCTAAATTCTTAGTTCTGTCATCTTTAGCACAGGCACAGATTAAGGAATACTAACTCATAAAAATACTAACGTACCCACTTTGCTTGCCATTCACGTTTCTATTCATACTGGGTCTTCTATGTTGCTGAATATAAAATAAATAATTTAATAATTGCACAAAACACTATGGTTTGTTGTGTTTAGTGCCAGGCAAAATCTCTACAAATGCCAGTAGTCTGCCAATGATGTCTTAGTGGCTAAGAGCCCAAGTGAAAGATATAAGTTCTACTGTTAGCAACTAATACATGGTTTCCTTTAACTGAAGAGGTAAAACTGTTCTGGAGCAAAAGGTCACTTATGAAACACTAGTCTACAATCTTAATACATCATACTAGATCTGCACAGTTGCTGCTTTATCAAAGGAAATAAGAAGAACCATTGTTATCATTTGAAAGTACCTGCAAAGAACCAGGTGTATTTATTCAACTTTTGTAATTAGTGGTAATATTAAGTGGTACAAGAAAATAGTCCATAAGTGTGGACATGGTCCTCTTTCTGGCAAAACTGAAAGTGAACTAAATTGGGGGGAAAAAAACTCATGAAAGCACCATCTATAATACTGAAGCATCTTTGTGCTATTTAATAAACACTTTTTTTTTCTTTCAGACTCAGAAGCAGCAGATTAATAAATGTGCAAATAAAAACTCCATAGAATATCAGCTATTCAAGCTCCATTACCCTCCCCCAAGACAACTTTTTTCAATCCAAAGACCAACACAATTATATGAGAACTTAGTAAATGCTCATAAAATCAGGTTAGTGGTTGAAGAAAGAAAGGAAGAAGAAATAAAAAAGGAAGAAATGTCCAGGCTGATGGAAAAGTTAGGCTGATAACAGTGAATTTACAACTCCTAGAGGCTCAGGATCATTAGTTTCAAGAGATGGAGTTTGAAGCTAACAAGTTCCATTGTAAATCTTGAGTGGAAATTCACAGGTGATATCTATCTATTCAGCTATCTACACATACATATATGTATATATGCATGTACAGATACATGTGCATGTATGGGTATATCTTTACATAACATGTTATACATTAACATTGTGTGATTATTATAGAGTATTTGTTATGGGTATATATGCATAATACACACATGTATGCTTGTAGATATACAGATATATACATACATCTATGTGTACAGATGTATGTATGCTGTTATATAAAAATTATTGTGTGTATGCATATTTTATATAAAATCATGTTATATATAGAATTTACACATACCCACACATATGCAATAGTTTCCCAATACTCATTTTCAAAGACATGTTTCTAACAGTTGAGTGGCAGATTAATTTGAATTTAATAAATTACAAAAAGGTTCCAGAGATGTTATGGCACACAGTCCTGAAGGGGCAAATGGATCCTAGAACTGTTCATTCTTCTGAATAGTAAACTAGAACACGCTATAAGTTATGAAACAGAAGAGGTGGGGGGGGGGGGGCAAGGATCATTTTTCTCTCCACAGAACTTTGTATCCAAAGTCCTTGCTGATACAAAAGGATGCTTCCTATCACCTCAACCATTTCCCCAGCCTCTTAAAGAGAAGCCAAGACCCGGTGTGTTTGCACTTTCCCTTTCCACGCCCTCCTACGTGCTGATTTCTTAATACCTTCTAGAGGGGGTGAAAGAGGGAGGGAAGAGGAGGAAGATTAACCCTGGAAAGAGGAGCAGGGAAGGTGGGTTGGATGGAACATCTGGCCCCATGCCACATAGACTCGCACCGACTAAATGTTAAATGACTGAAGGGTGGAGACTGGCAGCTGGTGAGGTGTGTCCGGGCCGCCCAGAGCTCCAGGCATTTCTCTTGCCGGGATGGTCCCGGGAATGTACCCAGTGCAGGAGGGTGAGAGGCAAGAGGCACCACATAGACCCCGCGCTCAAGTGAATGTGTATGTGTAAGTGTGTGTGCGAGGGTGTTGTAATTGTGAGTGAAAGGGTAAGTGTGCAAGTGTGAGTGCAAGGGTGCTTGAGTGTCGAGTTGAGTGAGGGGGACAGACCCCGCAGCTGCAAGAGATCATAGGAGCCCCCCCCCTGCATTTGCTAGGTGGACCAGGTGGTAGGGGACCAAGCAAGCCCCAAACTCCGGAGCCCCCCAATGGACCTGGCAAGGGCCAAGACCCACGGGGCAACAAGCAAACCGTTAGGCAAAAAGCTCCTCGGTTCCGGGCTGAGCTTCCCGGTTGCTGGCCGCCCTCTGCCGCCCCTCCTCGTTCCCCAGCTCCCCC